>NC_134151.1:0-5000 GCF_033958435.1 Carettochelys insculpta
CCTAACCCTAACCCTAACCCTAACCCTAACCCTAACCCTAACCCTAACCCTAACCCTAACCCCTAACCCCTAACCCTAACCCTAACCCTAACCCTAACCCTAACCCTAACCCTAACCCTAACCTAACCCTAACCCTAACCCTAACCCTAACCCTAACCCTAACCCTAACCCTAACCCTAACCCTACCCTAACCCTAACCCTAACCCTAACCCTAACCCTAACCCTAACCCTAACCCTAACCCTAACCCTAACCCTAACCCTAACCCTAACCCTAACCCTAACCCTAACCCTAACCCTAACCCTAACCCTAACCCTAACCCTAACCCTAACCCTAACCTAACCCTAACCCTAACCCTAACCCTAACCCTAACCCTAACCCTAACCCTAACCCTAACCCTAACCCTAACCCTAACCCTAACCCTAACCCTAACCCTAACCCTAACCCTAACCCTAACCCTAACCCTAACCCTAACCCTAACCCTAACCCTAACCCTAACCCTAACCCTAACCCTAACCCTAACCCTAACCCTAACCTAACCTAACCCTAACCCTAACCCTAACCCTAACCCTAACCCTAACCCTAACCCTAACCCTAACCCTAACCCTAACCCTAACCCTAACCCTAACCCTAACCCTAACCCTAACCCTAACCCTAACCCTAACCCTAACCCTAACCCTAACCCTAACCCTAACCCTAACCCTAACCCTAACCTAACCTAACCCTAACCCTAACCCTAACCCTAACCCTAACCCTAACCCTAACCTAACCCTAACCCTAACCCTAACCCTAACCCTAACCCTAACCCTAACCCTAACCCTAACCCTAACCCTAACCCTAACCTAACCCTAACCCTAACCCTAACCCTAACCCTAACCCTAACCCTAACCCTAACCCTAACCCTAACCTAACCCTAACCCTAACCCTAACCCTAACCCTAACCCTAACCCTAACCCTAACCCTAACCCTAACCCTAACCCTAACCCTAACCCTAACCCTAACCCTAACCCTAACCTAACCCTAACCCTAACCCTAACCCTAACCCTAACCCTAACCCTAACCCTAACCCTAACCCTAACCCTAACCCTAACCCTAACCCTAACCTAACCCTAACCCTAACCCTAACCCTAACCCTAACCCTAACCCTAACCCTAACCCTAACCCTAACCCTAACCCTAACCCTAACCCTAACCCTAACCCTAACCCTAACCCTAACCCTAACCTAACCCTAACCCTAACCCTAACCCTAACCCTAACCCTAACCCTAACCCTAACCCTAACCCTAACCCTAACCCTAACCCTAACCCTAACCCTAACCCTAACCCTAACCCTAACCCTAACCCTAACCCTAACCCTAACCCTAACCCTAACCCTAACCCTAACCCTAACCCTAACCCTAACCCTAACCCTAACCCTAACCCTAACCCTAACCCTAACCCTAACCCTAACCCTAACCCTAACCCTAACCCTAACCCTAACCCTAACCCTAACCCTAACCCTAACCCTAACCCTAACCCTAACCCTAACCCTAACCCTAACCCTAACCCTAACCTAACCCTAACCCTAACCCTAACCCTAACCCTAACCCTAACCCTAACCCTAACCCTAACCCTAACCCTAACCCTAACCCTAACCCTAACCCTAACCCTAACCCTAACCCTAACCCTAACCCTAACCCTAACCCTAACCCTAACCCTAACCCTAACCTAACCCTAACCCTAACCCTAACCCTAACCCTAACCCTAACCCTAACCCTAACCCTAACCCTAACCCTAACCCTAACCCTAACCCTAACCCTAACCCTAACCCTAACCCTAACCCTAACCCTAACCCTAACCCTAACCCTAACCCTAACCCTAACCCTAACCCTAACCCTAACCCTAACCCTAACCCTAACCCTAACCCTAACCCTAACCCTAACCCTAACCCTAACCCTAACCCTAACCCTAACCCTAACCCTAACCCTAACCCTAACCCTAACCCTAACCCTAACCCTAACCCTAACCCTAACCCTAACCCTAACCCTAACCCTAACCCTAACCCTAACCCTAACCCTAACCCTAACCCTAACCCTAACCCTAACCCTAACCCTAACCCTAACCCTAACCCTAACCCTAACCCTAACCCTAACCCTAACCCTAACCCTAACCCTAACCCTAACCCTAACCCTAACCCTAACCCTAACCCTAACCCTAACCCTAACCCTAACCCTAACCCTAACCCTAACCCTAACCCTAACCCTAACCCTAACCCTAACCCTAACCCTAACCCTAACCCTAACCCTAACCCTAACCCTAACCCTAACCCTAACCCTAACCCTAACCCTAACCCTAACCCTAACCCTAACCCTAACCCTAACCCTAACCCTAACCCTAACCCTAACCCTAACCCTAACCCTAACCCTAACCCTAACCCTAACCCTAACCCTAACCCTAACCCTAACCCTAACCCTAACCCTAACCCTAACCCTAACCCTAACCCTAACCCTAACCCTAACCCTAACCCTAACCTAACCCTAACCCTAACCCTAACCCTAACCCTAACCCTAACCCTAACCCTAACCCTAACCCTAACCCTAACCCTAACCCTAACCCTAACCCTAAACCCTAACCCTAACCCTAACCCTAACCCTAACCCTAACCCTAACCCTAACCCTAACCCTAACCCTAACCCTAACCCTAACCCTAACCCTAACCCTAACCCTAACCCTAACCCTAACCCTAACCCTAACCCTAACCCTAACCCTAACCCTAACCCTAACCCTAACCTAACCCTAACCCTAACCCTAACCCTAACCCTAACCCTAACCCTAACCCTAACCCTAACCCTAACCCTAACCCTAACCCTAACCCTAACCCTAACCCTAACCCTAACCCTAACCCTAACCCTAACCCTAACCCTAACCCTAACCCTAACCCTAACCCTACCCTACCCTAACCCTAACCCTAACCCTAACCCTAACCCTAACCCTAACCTAACCCTAACCCTAACCCTAACCCTAACCCTAACCCTAACCCCTAACCCTAACCCTAACCCTAACCCTAACCCTAACCCTAACCCTAACCCTAACCCTAACCCTAACCCTAACCCTAACCCTAACCCTAACCCTAACCCTAACCCTAACCCTAACCCTAACCCTAACCCTAACCCTAACCCTAACCCTAACCCTAACCCTAACCCTAACCCTAACCCTAACCCTAACCCTAACCTAACCCTAACCCTAACCCTAACCCTAACCCTAACCCTAACCCTAACCCTAACCCTAACCCTAACCCTAACCCTAACCCTAACCCTAACCCTAACCCTAACCCTAACCCTAACCCTAACCCTAACCCTAACCCTAACCCTAACCCTAACCCTAACCCTAACCCTAACCCTAACCCTAACCCTAACCCTAACCCTAACCCTAACCCTAAACCCTAACCCTAACCCTAACCCTAACCCTAACCCTAACCCTAACCCTAACCCTAACCCTAACCCTAACCTAACCCTAACCCTAACCCTAACCCTAACCCTAACCCTAACCCTAACCCTAACCTAACCCTAACCCTAACCCTAACCCTAACCCTAACCCTAACCCTAACCCTAACCCTAACCTAACCCTAACCCTAACCCTAACCCTAACCCTAACCCTAACCCTAACCTAACCCTAACCCTAACCCTAACCCTAACCCTAACCCTAACCCTAACCCTAACCCTAACCCTAACCCTAACCCTAACCCTAACCCTAACCCTAACCCTAACCCTAACCCTAACCCTAACCCTAACCCTAACCCTAACCCTAACCCTAACCCTAACCCTAAACCCTAACCCTAACCCTAACCCTAACCCTAACCCTAACCCTAACCCTAACCCTAACCCTAACCCTAACCCTAACCCTAACCCTAACCCTAACCCTAACCCTAACCCTAACCCTAACCCTAACCCTAACCCTAACCCTAACCCTAACCCTAACCCTAACCCTAACCCTAACCCTAACCCTAACCCTAACCCTAACCCTAACCCTAACCCTAACCCTAACCCTAACCCTAACCCTAACCCTAACCCTAACCCTAACCCTAACCCTAACCCTAACCCTAACCCTAACCCTAACCCTAACCCTAACCCTAACCCTAACCCTAACCCTAAACCCTAACCCTAACCCTAACCCTAACCCTAACCCTAACCCTAACCCTAACCCTAACCCTAACCCTAACCCTAACCCTAACCCTAACCCTAACCCTAACCCTAACCCTAACCCTAACCCTAACCCTAACCCTAACCCTAACCCTAACCCTAACCCTAACCCTAACCCTAACCCTAACCCTAACCCTAACCCTAACCCTAACCTACCCTAACCCTAACCCTAACCCTAACCCTAACCCTAACCCTAACCCTAACCCTAACCCTAACCCTAACCCTAACCCTAACCCTAACCCTAACCCTAACCCTAACCCTAACCCTAACCTAACCCTAACCCTAACCCTAACCCTAACCCTAACCCTAACCCTAACCCTAACCCTAACCCTAACCCTAACCCTAACCCTAACCCTAACCCTAACCCTAACCCTAACCCTAACCCTAACCCTAACCCTAACCCTAACCCTAACCCTAACCCTAACCCTAACCCTAACCCTAACCCTAACCCTAACCCTAACCCTAACCCTAACCCTAACCCTAACCCTAACCCTAACCCTAACCCTAACCCTAACCCTAACCCTAACCCTAACCCTAACCCTAACCCTAACCCTAACCCTAACCCTAACCCTAACCCTAACCCTAACCCTAACCCTAACCCTAACCCTAACCCTAACCCTAACCCTAACCCTAACCCTAACCCTAACCCTAACCCTAACCCTAACCCTAACCCTAACCCTAACCCTAACCCTAACCCTAACCCTAACCCTAACCCTAACCCTAACCCTAACCTAACCCTAACCCTAACCCTAACCCTAACCCTAACCCTAACCCTAACCCTAACCCTAACCCTAACCCTAACCCTAACCCTAACCCTAACCCTAAC
>NC_134151.1:2985000-3192500 GCF_033958435.1 Carettochelys insculpta
CCCGCCCACGTCTCCTGGGCTGGAGGGGGAAGAAGGAGGAAGTAGCTCAGCGCCGGGTGCAGCAGGTGCCTGGGGGTGCTTGCGGGGAACAGGATCATCCAGCAACGGTGGCATCTGCTGGGAAGCCTGAACCAGGCTGGGGGGTGGGGGAGGGAACCAGGGATGAGGTGAGCGAGGGCGCCGATTTGCCTGCTGAGGTGCTGCAGCAGCCCAGCAGAGCGAGCGTCTCAGAGACCACTGCCAGGGCAGAGAGACGAAGGCAGCTGGGCCTCAGGCGCTTGTATGGGCGGGGAGGAGGTGAACGCCTCCAGAGGCCAGAGTCAGGGAATGGGGCGGATGCTGACGGCTCATGAGCAAACAATGGACTCGATGCCATAGGGCTGTTCTGTGGCAGGCAGGAATGGCCTCACTTGGGGAAAGGCTAGAAACAGCCCGTGGCTGGGGGTGTCCCTGCGAGTGGCTATAAGCGCTTTGGAGGCTTCAACCCGCTTCCTGAAGCATCATCCTCAGGTGCTGCAGCCAGAGGCTTCTCCCCAGGAGCACTCAGAAACAAACGGATTTGTGACCCTCCCCAGGGCCTGGCATTAGCGGGAGACACAATCGCCTACACTAAGCCAGGGCTTTTCCTTACTGAGACCCTGCCCCTCCCAGACTCCGCCTGCCCATCCAGGATCCACCTGCCCCTCCTCCCATTTAGCAACATGAGGGGCCCCCTGACACCAGCTGGTCACCCTTCTGGGGAGTGCAACTCACCTGAGGACTCCTGAGCTGCTGTTTCAGGGTCCCTGAAGACCAGCAAGCAGGGCCTAGTTGGTACTTTCAAAGTTCATGCCACCAGCATAGGGGGTAGAAACATGCCCCCCCCACCCTGACTTGTTCACTCCCAGCTTGAGACTCCTGCACTAAGCCATCAGCTTTCGCCACCCCAGCTGAGCTCCAGGTACAGTTCCCATCCGGAGCGTTGCCGGGACACACTATTCGGGAGCTTGGCTCATGATGGCATTATTCCACTGCAGGGGGAAACACCTGGCTCCACTGAATTCAACTGGCCTTTTGCCATGGGGTTGGAAATTCAGCTAAACAAAGCGAGTTTTAAGTCTAGAGAGGTGATACTTCTGTGGGTGATTGGGTGATTATGGCTAAATTCAAGGCTCTGGCACTCCAGAAGCGACTGGAAAGCATGAGCCTCAGTGAGGAGTTGACTTCAGACCAGTTCTCTTTAGCAATAGATTCAGCTTTATTGTTATTTCTTCGTTTGACATGATTCTTAGTGCTTCCTTTCACAGAAACTATCAAAATGTACAAAGCAAACAAAGAGCTCAAAAGAAGAGGTGAGGTAAAAGAAGAGGTCAAATTGGCCGGAGGCGTTTACAGCGAGCCCATGGTTAGAAACTTTATGGAAACCCAAGAGTCTATAAACCCTCAAAAGTTGGCAAGAGTCCAAACAAAAAATTCTCTTTTTTTTCCCTTAAAAAAAGCTGCAAAAATATAAACTGTAAATTACTGTAATTAGCAGCGACAAGATCCTTCAAAAATCGGAACTTGGTTACTGTGAACATGCCTAGAAATCGAAATGAAAATAAATAAAGTGCCTTGGGCATCCGAAACGCAGTGAGATCATCTCTAGTACAACAGCAAATAATCGGACCACAGACAACAGAATGGAGCAGAAACACAATATCCTGTTGAAAGAGTATAGTATGCTCACAGCAAGATGGAATACGTACAATACAAATAGACAGGAGTTTGATTTCCCACCTGTCCTGGTCATGTAGCAAAGCTCATAGCTGCAGGACAGCTGCTCAGATGGGGCCCCCTTCCAAAGAGGCCAAAGCCATGGTTTGGCTGTTTAGTTTAATAAGCGCCAAGGGTAGAGCCAAGTGTCACAGCAAAGCCACATGGGATTTCATTGCAAAAAGAAAAAAGAGAGAGGCAGTTGCATTTTTAAAAACATTCTGCTATGTTATGAAGTCCCCTGTATCCTCAAATCGTCTTCCATATGATGCGTCCCAGCCATCTCGCCTCCACGGAGTTGGACCTCTGACATTATGTTTCAAAACCATTTTCAAGTTTCCTTATATATATTTATCTCTCTATATTTATATGTATAAAACCCAAGCAATAGTGTCCGGGATATCTCTACTGCCACGCGGTGCTTGTTTTTTGTACACACACGGTAATGACACCATTGGATCCTCAATAAATACCCCACTGAATCTGGATTATTGCAATATGGAGAATTTTGCTCCTCGAGACTGTTTCTTTCTGCTGTTTCGCTGTACGTGCTGCTGGTGCTGCAGACCTGCTGCTGGTTGTTAAAAAGGAACAGATTCGAGACCCCAAGACCTGGCTGTATCTCCATGTTGCCAGAAACTGCAGAAGGCTGGAAACTCTAGTCCCACAGGGCAGAGCTGCTGAAGAACGAGCAGCCCAGCCCTCGTACAAAGAACAGGGCCCCTTTATTGCATGCACACAGGGAGCAGTAGGGAAAGAAACACTGGAGGGGGTTACAGACATGAGGAGGACATAGAGTCAATGACACTGAAATGTCAGGGCACTGGGAAAAAAATTAGCGAAGTGTAAACTAAAGCTTCTTTGATTTCTTTCACTGGGTCAGTCTCCATGTCCCGTATGTCTACCGGTTTTGTTCCTATGGTTTCCTAGGTATAATTGTGCTCATAGATCTAGCCAAGGAGTACTAAGCCTCACAGGATGGGTTCTCCCACACTAGAGTTACCTGTTAAGTGTTCTGCTCTATAGTGTCCTTTTCCGCCTTGCTATGCACAGACAAGTGTCCTTGGCTCAGGGAAGGGCTTGAATGCGTCTTCCGCAAGGAGATGTCGTCGGCTTCCACCATGAAAAGGCCAGCTTCAATTTTCTCCAGATCATCTGTTCCGACTTTTATCTTCACGCACAGCAGGTTAATGTACGTCTCATACCGGCTCTTCTGCAGAGGGAAACGGAACAGAACAAACAGCTGGGTAATGGGGAAGGCATGAGGCAAGGGCGTGCCGAGATCGCTGAGGGTATCCAAGAAAGATCTGCGGCAACCATCCATCACCTGCATGGAACAACGCACCGAGCGAACCCATTCGCTCTCAGGCAGGCGGACAACAGGGGTTGACTCAGCTTTATGGCAGATAAACAAAGTGGGATCAAATGAAAAGCAGGATCATTGCTAATTGCAATGTGTGCCTGTTATGCCCACTCTTACCGACCCATAGGTAAATACACCAACATTGGTGTGAAATTATCCAGTAACCATAACAGTGCTGGTCTTGCTGAGTTCTTGTGATGTTAACTATAATCTGTAGGAAAAAATACTAGTGCTAATCCATATTGAAATTTAGCTGTGTGCCGGGCACTTCACTAACTGGGTCATGATTACCCATAGGCAGTGGCGTCCTCTCATATTAGTATAAAAAGGAAGGACTGCTTCATTTTCCTTGTGCCCATCATATTTAATATCAAAGGTAGATTAGGTCAGGTTTTGTGGTCCCTCACAACATTAAGTCCTGCTGCATCTGGCCCCATCTTCCCCGCCTTTGCTGGACCTTCAGACTCTGCACAGGCTGTCCAGACTGGAGCGGTGTGCTTCCTAGGTGACGTTCCCTAGCTGCGGCATAGCCTGGCTCTCCGTGTAGGGATGAGGTGCAGCTGAGACTGGGTAACCTCAGATCACACCCAGCAAAGCTGCAGGTTCTGGCCCTCTGTGGGCTCTTCAGAGGTAGCCTAGAATCACTGTAGCAGCTTTTCTACCACTCCACCTGTCCACTACAGGACGTCTAGCTGGTGGGGTGGCCATGGTTTTCCGATATCCCATTACTGACTGGTCTCCAGGGGCTGCTGGCAGTAGATGTAAGTGAGAGCAGCTAGACCCAGGACAGGGGGATGTTCAGATCTCATACAGCCAGCCTTAGTCCCGCAGTGGTCCAGACAGAGGGGCTGCCCACCTCCTTTCTGCAGGACAGACAGACAGGTCAGGAGAGCAGGCTGGGGTTGAGTTCTCTGGCTTTTGTCCGGTTTGTAAATTGACACGGAAAATCATTTTTTAAAAATTTCAGTGCACGAAAACCCAACCTTGCCCTCAGGACACACTGCTCTGCTGGTGTGCAGGGGCCTCGCTGCATGTACCCAGCTGTGTGCGCACGCACAACCGCACACATCCACAGAAGCCATCCCACCCTTACCAGCTCCCCTCAGACTGGTCCAGGGACTCATTTCTCACAAGAACGCTGAACGTTCCCTTACCTCGAATATTAGATAATGCTCTTTCAGCCGATATTCTTCAGCCTCTTTTGACTTGAGGCCTTTCTCTACAGGATGTAATTTATGCTCCGTTAATTCGTCTGCAATCTGCCTCATCTTATTTTCGTGGGACCTCAGCTGTTCTTCCTGTGGAGAGAAACCAGGCCAGTGTTTGGCTGCACTCCTATGTCAAGGCCAGGGCAAGGGCAGTAGCAGATTGCGGATGGGGGCTTCTTCTTTTCAAGGAGGTGCAATCATTACTGTGGGAGTGGATATGCACGGTGCCACAGCTCCCTCTGCAACGCAGACATGAACTGGGCCATGTCCTTTAACACTCTGCCTGTCCTGAACCGTGGTTCAGATTCTCAGACTCTCTCAGCTCCCAGCTCCCATCAAGGAAGTTGCCTTAGTGTCCTGTTCCTTCAGCAGAGCCAGGCATTCCCCTCTGACCTGCCAGGTCTCTGACCTTATGACATGGGCTCCCATTGGATAAAGGCCGTGCGCTCCCTCTCTGGAACACAAAGACCGTAAGACCAGCCATAGTGGGTTGGAACTAAGGATCATCTCGCCCAGTGTCCTGTCTCCTGACAATGGCCAATGCCAGGTGCCCCAAGGTAGTGAACTGAACAGAGAATCATCAAGTGACCCCTCCCTTGTCATCCATTTCCAGCCTCTGGCAAACAGAGGCCAGGGGACACCATTCCTACGCATCTTGGCTAATAGCCATCGTCGGACCTGTCCTCCATGAACTTATTTAGTTCTTTTTTGAACCCTGTTGAAGTCCTGCTCTTCACAGCCTCCTCTGGCCAGGAGTTCTCGAGGCCGACCATGTGCTGAGTGAGGAAAAACTTCCTTTCATTAGTTTTAAACATGATACCCATTAATTTCATTTGCTGACCCCTTGTTCTGGGGCTGATTCCTGTAGAAAGTGAGGGTTCTGCTCTCTCTCCAGGATGCTGAGGTGTGTTTGGGTTGTGTTCGCTGCTCCCTGGAGATCCCTACCCAATGCTACAGTGTGTTTGGTATTCTCTGGAGAGCCTGGCAGCTGCCTGAGAGCACATGTCTGAGAGCAAATGCTGCCCCAGAGAGCTGAGCAGTGCTTTCCTTACTGTAATATGTGACCCCCCAGCCTGGCCAGACCCTGTGCCAGATTACACAGCTCAACTGCTCCACTTTCTGCCCTAAAGAGGGAGGAGTTCAGAGCTCCCTCCGCTGCCCTGAGGGCTGGCACTTGCAATGCTGAATGAGATGTGGGCACCAGGGCTGGGTGGATTCCAGTCCAAGGAGGTACATGAATGTAGTTACTGTGCTGGGCACCGCTCCAGGAGCAAAAGCCAAGGGATGATTTCCCAGAATTCAGGGAATTTTCTCTATTTCCCTGGCTGCGTTAGTGTGTGTAACTTCACTGAACGTGTGAATCAACTACTTATCTGTAACTATACAAGCGTTCCCAGCACGCGAGTGTTGTACCTGTGCGCATCAGGGTTCCCAACCACAGAATAACTGTACTAATAACTTAGCTGGGCCTGATCCTGGGACAAGGACCTGTCAGTCCTCTGAGGCTCTGGGAATCTTTGGCTCAGGCTCCAGCTCTGCCCCTGTGATGTGCCCTGGCTTGTGTGCCTCTGTCTAGGCCTGGCCCTCGAGCTCAGCCCTGCAGGCAGGTGGTGTGATTCTCAGGACAGTGTTCCTCTGCTACTCCCAGGGGGGCTGGGGATGAACCCGAAACAAGCAGCAAACAGGGTCACGTCCCAAAGCTCAGCCCACAGCACCTGCACTGCCCTGCGGCCCCACCCCCTCGTGCGGACATTACCTGGCACAGCTTAGTCATTGACGATGGCAAGAGGGGACGGCAGAACTTCTTCATGGAGCAGATGGCAGCTGGGAAGGCGGGGGCAGAGAAAATGGCAGCGACGAGGTTTATTCTCAGTATCCAGGAGAGCATTTCCTCTTTGCTCCTGGGACGGGGAGAGAGAGTTTGCGTCTGTTCCCGCGCCCAGCCCTTATTGTCCAGGGGGTTGTTAATTACCCTTCCGCCCTCCCCCATCCTCCTGCCCCTGAGACCAGCTCTCTGTCTCCACCCGTGGGCCTGGCCCTTGTCCTGCACAGCCCCAAGACAGGAACCGAGTCTCTAGGGCCCATTCAGTTCCTGGATTTTCTTATGTGACAAGCGCGGATCATTGGGGATAGTTGTGGGGATTTCGAAGGGGAATCCAGATGTGTTGGTCTCAGCTCTGGTGGTCAGTAATAACCGAGACGTGACGTACTCCACTGCCAGAGTGTTCAGTCCCAAAGAGCCCAGGAGAGGACAAATCTCCGCAGGATTGGAGCTCCCCTGAGCGGTTAGAACCAATCAGCACGGCTGAGACGGACAGCATGTGACCATTTGACTGGTGCATTGGCTGACCTGCCTAGGGAAAGTGGCCTGTGCTCTGGCTTACCAGACCTCACTGAATGCCAAGGCTGGGTCAGCCTGGTGAGAAACACATTCCATTTCCTTCTGAGTGAGGTCAGGGAAGCCAGAATCAGGCCCGAAGCATGGACTGTCCCGCCAGGCCAGCACATGGTGCAAACCTAGCGAGGCGGGCAGGCCTCCCGGCAACAGTGTGTGCTGCCCATCGCAGCCAGGGGTGAAGCCCAAGAAAGGCAGAGAAGTGTGCCACAACCCAGAGCCTTATCCCGACGCTGAACTTCCCCAAGGCCAGGCCCTCTTCTCACGCAGCCCGGGGGTTACTCCTTCTGCAGCTGTCACTGCATTGGGAGTTTTGCACCAATTTGCACTAGAGTAGACCTGGGAGCTGGGCTGGGGCCTCTGGCGTCTATTCTCCCTGGAAATACACTGGAAACAGCCTGATTCGCCTAGGCCCTGATTCTGATCTCCCTTGCAGTGGTGCAAATCAGGAGTAATGCCATGGAGACCAGTGGTATTACCCTCGAATAAACTCAAGGCCATGACACCGGAACCAGGCCTCCAGCATTTTGGACCTTGGCTACCAGGAAGTGCAGTGGCTGGAGAAAATGGCCCTTCCACCCAAGTGGGAACAACGCCAGCCCCCTGAGGTGACAAGGGGGTGGAGTCTGGTGAGTAGCCCCAGGTGGGAGAGGTGCCGGCTCTGGGGACTGTCAGGCCCAAGGACTAGCGTGGGGGGCTCATGTTCTACAGCTCCATCAGACCCTTCCTGAGCGCCGCACGCAGGAACGTGGAATGTTCTTCACCCTCCTGGTTTCGTCAGTGTCTCCTGGAATCGGTCTCCATCTCCCAGAGGCTACTGAAGCCAGACAGGGAGATTTTAGGCCACTCAGAGTGGGGTGGTGCAGCGGGGCTGAAGCCGGCTCCCGGCCTGCTGTGCTCCACATCACTCCCAGAAGCAGCTGGACTGTCCCTGCAGCCCTGGTGGGAGTCAAAGGGTCTCCAAGTAGTGCCCCACCTCCTCTGGCTTCACGGCTCCCATTGGCTGGAGGCTGTGGCCAATGGGAGCTGCAGGAGTGGTGCCTGCAGGAGAAGGCAGTGCACATAGCCACCGGCCCCCCTCCAGAAGAGGAAGGGATGTGCCGGCCACGTCTGGAGCAGCATGGAGCCAGGGCAGGCAGGGAACCCCTGCCTTAGTCCCACTGCGCCTCCAAGCGGGAGCTGCCCAAGATAAGCACCACCTGGCTGGAGCCCTCAGCCCGAATCCACGACCCCAGCCATGAGGCCCCTCCTGGAGACAGCCCCCCACTCTCTGACATGCATCCCTCATCCTGCCCTAGCGCTACACTCCCTCTTGTATCCAGTACCCTTCACCACCTCCAATACCTCAACCTCCTGCCCTGAGCCCCCGCCTAGAGCCCACACACCCTGTCCTGCACCCCAACTGCCTGCCCCAGCCCTGAGCCCCCGCCTAGAGCCCACACACCCTGTCCTACACCCGCCCCCTTGCCCCAGCCCTGAGCCCCCTCCTAGAGCCCACACACCCTGTCCTGCATCCGCCCCTCTGCCCCAGCCCTGAGCCCCCTGGGAGAGCCCACACACCCTGTCCTGCACCCCAACTGCCTGCCCCAGCCCTGAGCCCCCTCCTAGAGCCCACACACCCTGTCCTGCACCCCAACTGCCTGCCCCAGCCCTGAGCCCCCTCCTAGAGCCCACACACCCTGTCCTGCACCCCAACTGCCTGCCCCAGTCCTGAGCCCCCTCCTAGAGCCCACACACCCTGTCCTGCACCCGCCCCTCTGCCCCAGTCCTGAGGTCCCTCCTGGAGTCCACACACCCTGTCCTGAACTCCAACCCCTCTGCCCAGCCCTGAGCCCCCTGCAAGAGCCCACACACCCTGTCCTGCACCCAACCCTCTGCCCCAGCTCTGAGCCCCCTCCTAGAGCCCACTCACCCTGTCCTGCACCCTGACCCCCTCCCCAGCAGAGGCGGGACTGTAGGGAAGGCACAGGGCAGAGGGCAGGGCAAGGATGTGTGGGTTTGTGTGATTGGACAGTTGGCAAGCCCAATGGGCCTTAAGTGGAGCACGGGGTCTGACATCTACACCTCAAGAAACGTCCCCAAGCTTGGATTATTGTTTGCCTTGGCCAGGTGACTTAAACCACGACCCTTCGATTACTGCACCCCCATTACTCTGGGGTAAAAGGCTTGGGGTGACCAGGCAGCAAGTGTGAAAAACTGGAACCGGGGGAGTTAGGTGCCTTTCTAAGATGCCCCCTCCCACAAAGCGGGTCTGTGCCTATACAACTGGGACAGCTGGTTCCCCTACGGTGTCTGCACCCTGTCGGAGAGAAGTGCAGCAGGCCGGGTGCTGCTAACCCAGCTGATGTGCAAATATTTCAACCGGGGAGTCTCACATCTTTTTCAAGCCACATAGAAACCAACCTGGCAATGCCCAGAAACTCGGCGGGGGCCCCGGCCGGGAGTCCCCTGGGCTGGGCTGCGCTGTGGTACTCACGGAGCTTGAAAGAGAAAAACCCTCCAGTCAGCCGTCTTCAGCTTGAGCACGTTGGACTTCTTGCTGTAGTCGGAGGCTTTGGTGGCTAAGGCGTGGTGGACGCGGATGGCGTTTTTCAGATCCACTTCGGAGAGATCTTTGTCAGGTTTATATTCGTCCTGTAGGAAGGAGCATTCGCAGGGGAGTGACAAGGCTGGCCTCTGTGGGCTTCTTGAACAAACAAGCCCCGCAGGCTGGGGGCCACTGGCTGCAATGTACTGAGCTCTTTACAGGTCTCTGACCTAAGAGCAGCTCCACTTAGCTGGTGCGTGTTCATGAAGTGCCAGGGCGGGTGTGGTTCGGGGAAGCTAGTGGACAGCTGCACTGCAGTCAGACACCCGGAGCTGGCCTGTGCCTGCTGATTTGGGCTGTGGCTAAGGGGCTGTTTAACCTGTGCTTATCTTTAAGTGGCACTGATGCCAGGGCACAGCGCCTGGGCTGGGTGAAGATGGACACACGGCCAGGCTCAGAGCCGGGTGCAGATGGACACACGGCCAGGCTCAGAGCCGGGTGCAGATGGACACACGGCCAGGCGCAGAGCCGGGTGCAGATGGACACGTGGCCAGGCGCAGAGCCGGGTGCAGATGGACATACGGTCAGGCGCAGAGCCGGGTGCAGATGGACACGTGGCCAGGCTCAGAGCCGGGTGCAGATGGACATACGGTCAGGCTCAGAGCCGGGTGCAGATGGACACATGGCCAGGCTCAGAGCCGGGTGCAGATGGACACATGGCCAGGCGCAGAGCCGGGTGCAGATGGACACATGGCCAGGCTCAGAGCCGGGTGCAGATGGACACATGGCCAGGCTCAGAGCCGGGTGCAGATGGACACGTGGCCAGGCGCAGAGCCGGGTGCAGATGGACACGTGGCCAGGCGCAGAGCCGGGTGCAGATGGACATACGGTCAGGCGCAGAGCCGGGTGCAGATGGACACATGGCCAGGCTCAGAGCCGGGTGCAGATGGACATACGGTCAGGCTCAGAGCCGGGTGCAGATGGACACATGGCCAGGCTCAGAGCTGGGTGCAGATGGACACATGGCCAGGCGCAGAGCCGGGTGCAGATGGACACATGGCCAGGCTCAGAGTTGGGTGCAGATAGACACATGGCCAGGCTCAGAGCCACGTGCAGATGGACACATGGCCAGGCTCAGAGCTGGGTGCAGATGGACACATGGCCAGGCTCAGAGCCGGGTGCAGCTGGACACATGGCCAGGCTCAGAGCTGGGTGCAGATGGACACATGGCCAGGCTCGTGCCTTAGGTGGACAAGGGGCTGCCAAGGCTGCATTGGTGGGTTCCTTTTTACAGGGTTTGAGGGCATGAGGGAGCAGTAGCTGAGCTGAGCCCCCACCCCAGCTGAGCTAACAATGAGAGCGAGAGCACAGGGACTGGCCAGGATGACCTCTCAGGGTCCCTTCCAGTTCTAGTGTTCCAGGATTCTATGACCCTCCCAGGGCTACGCTGCTGTGTGCCACAGGCGGAGAACCGAAGGGACTGAGCTGCACCCATGTGCAGTCCTGGCCATGGCAGGGATTTCATTAAGTGCGCTATAATCTATGCGATCCTGGCAATCAGCCAGGCCCCACCTCCAGGTGACTCTCACAACACATCACCTCCGAAGTCAAAATATCCTTGTCTTCCAGCGCTGCTTGTCACACAGCAGAAGGCAAAATCTTGCCACGTTCCTTCTGCCAGTCTCAGTCTGTGTGCAGAGGCCAGCTGAGACCTTTCCCCGGGCTCTGCTACACCTGCATGGGCTTGGCAGGGCTAAGAGGATACAAGCCCCTTTGCCCCAGGATGGTAGCAGCAGAGTCATGCAGCGCACAGAAACCTGGTGTGCAGCAAGAAGGGGCCATTAACACAGAGCTGCGTGTCTGACCGGAAGGGGCCCGAAAGCTGCTTTTCTGAAGCAGTCAGGGGAAAGAAAAAAAAAAATCTGGTTAGAAATCCTGCTGTGTGCATGAGCAGATCCACCGCCAGGCCTCCGGTGAGGAGATGCTAACTGGAGCCAGACCAAGAAAAGCCTGGCAGCCAATGCCTTAGAGGTGAGCCACAAAAAACCTCCTCCGTGTTGCTTCCCCGTAGGGTGTGTACGGGTGTCTACGAGGGGGACGGAGCTGCACGCATACTGCTGAATGGGGTGCGGCTCTGATGGGCTTTTCCCTGTGGTAGCGGCTGTGGGCGTGTTAATTGGCTTTTCCTAAGGAACTGTAACATTACAGCACCTCCTGGGCCTGCTCTGAAATGACAGCGGTTCTGGAGATGCTGAACTCTCGGGTTTAGATGTAACAAACCCTGGCCGCATATAGACATGGACAACAGGGGTGGCATGCAGGACCCGCAGCCTAAGGGCCAGTGCTCACAGGGGCTGTGTCTACACGTGCACGCGACTTCGAAGTAGCGGCACTAACTTCGAAATAGCACCCGTCGCGGCTACACGCGTCGGGCGCTATTTCGAAGTTAACTTCGACGTTAGGCGGCAAGATGTCGAAGTCGCTAACCCCATGAGGGGATCGGAATAGCGCCCTACTTCGACGTTCAACGTCGAAGTAGGGACCGTGTAGACGATCCGCGTCCTGCAACGTCGAAATTGTGGGGTCCTCCATGGCAGCCATCAGCTGAGGGGTTGAGTGACGCTGTCTCTCCAGCCCGTGCGGGGCTCTATGGTCACCGTGTACAGCAGCCTTTAGCCCAGGGCTTCTGACTGCTGCTGCTGCAGCGGGGGATTCATGCTGCATGCACAGGGTCTGCAACTCGTTGTCGGCTCTGTGGATCTTGTGCTGTTTAGTGCAAGTGTGTCTGGGAGGGGCCCTTTAAGGGAGCGGCTGGCTGTTGAGTCCACCCTGGCTACGTCTACACGTGCACCCAACTTCGAAATAGCTTATTTTGATGTTGCGACATCGAAATAGGCTATTTCGATGAATAACGTCTACACGTCCTCCAGGGCTGGCAACGTCGATGTTCAACTTCGACGTTGCTCAGCCCAACATCGAAATAGGCACAGCGAGGGAACGTCTACACGCCAAAGTAGCACACATCGAAATAAGGGAGCCAGGCACAGCCGCAGACAGGGTCACGGGGCGGACTCAACAGCAAGTCGCTCCCTTAAAGGGCCCCTCCCAGACACACTTTCATTAAACAGTGCAAGATACACAGAGCCAACAACTAGTTGCAGACCCTGTATATGCAGCACGGACCCCCAGCTGCAGCAGCAGCAGCCAGAAGCCCTGGGCTAAGGGCTGCTGCCCACGGTGACCACAGAGCCCCGCAAGGGCTGGAGAGAGAGTATCTCTCAACCCCCCAGCTGATGGCCGCCATGGAGGACCCCGCTATTTCGATGTTGCGGGACGCGGATCGTCTACACGTCCCTACTTCGATGTTGAACGTCGAAGTAGGGCGCTATTCCCATCCCCTCATGGGGTTAGCGACTTCGACGTCTCGCCGCCTAACGTCGATTTCAACTTCGAAATAGCGCCCGACGCGTGTAGACGTGACGGGCGCTATTTCGAAGTTAGTGCCGCTACTTCGAAGTAGCGTGCACGTGTAGACGCAGCTCCTGTGACCCTGTCTGCAGCTGTGCCTGGCACCCTTATTTCGATGTGTGCTACTTTGGCGTGTAGACGTTCCCTCGCAGCGCCTATTTCGATGTGGTGCTGCGCAACGTCGATGTTGAACATCGACGTTGCCAGCCCTGGAGGACGTGTAGACTTTATTCATCGAAATAGCCTATTTCAATGTCGCCACATCGAAATAGGCTACTTCGATGTAGGCTTCACGTGTAGACGTAGCCAGGGTGTGCTAAATGAGGGCAGGTTTGCCATTAAGCACTCCCACCTCGTTACAGGGAGGAGTAGAGGTGAACAGGAATGTTCCACCAGAAGGGGTTTCCCCTGGAAATGCAGTGCCTCCAAAATTAAAATTTTCTAGGGGCAATTTTGCTGAATTCCATAGAAAACTTTGCTGAAATTGTGCCAGGGCCCGGGCAGATCCAGCCCTCTGTCATGACTGCTCCTCATTAGCAGAACAAATTAGAGGCGGCTAGAGATAACCTGCCCTAATTGGGAAGCAGAGACAGCTGCTACCGAACTAGCCTGAGGCCGTAGAAAAGCCTCAGGGGAAGGAAGCCAGCATGGAGTGAGGAGAAAGGCAGATGGTGCAGGGTTTGTTGTAATAGTGAAACGTGGGTGGGTGGAAAAGAAGAAGAAGAAGAAAAAAGCTGTAAATAAAGTGCACTGGTTACCGAGCCCAGGCTCTCAGAGAGACTCTGTGGTCCCAGCAGAGACAGAGCCAAAGCTGCTGTTACAAGTGAGATCTCGTCCTGGAACTCCTGGGCTGGAGCAACTGTTTGGCAGCCCAGAGGTGGAGAAGCCTCGGCAGTGACTGGTGGAGCAGCAGCAGGTGGTGCAGGAGGCAATGCAGAGTCTTCCACCAGCCCCTCCTGCAGAACGTGGCAAGTCCCATTGGAGGGGCTGGAGGTCAGGCACCGACGACGTCTTTGTAAATTGAGCCTGACCAATGACCCTGATGGCTTCCTATCCACCCTGGAGTGGGCAGCTGCAGGTGCTGGATGGAACAGGGCAAACTGGGCCCTGCAGCTGGCTCCCTACCTAGCTGGTGAAGCCCAAGTGGCCTATGTGGGCCTAAGGGAAGATCTGGCCAGGAATGATAGTGCAGTGAAGGGGGCTGACCTGGACCAGCTGGAGGGTAGACGGCTGTAGAGAAGATCCAGTCAGTCAAGTGGGGAGAGGGGTTGGTGTGGCCCTGGGCATAGTGGGTTATGCCACCCGCTGCTTGAGGCCGGATGCCTAGATAGTGGGGCAGATCATGGATGTTCTCATCCTCGGGCAGATTTTACAGGGCCTCCCCCAGAACATAAAGCCGTGGGTGAGGTGGCACCAGGGGAATAGACTCAAGAGGTCCATAAAACGTATGGAGGACAACATAGAGGCATATTTCCCCAGCAAGGAGGGATGGCTGAGAAGGGAAGTGGAGACCAGGGGAAGGTACAGAGAGACCCCGCCTGGGAAGGGCCTGGAGCACAAAGGGGAGGACAGCCGAGGGGGTCCTGACTGGTTGTCAGCTGGCAGCGCAGCTGACCGGGACGTGAGAGTGGAGACCGCCCTTACGTGGATTGTGGGTGGACGGAGTTCTGTGGCTGGGCAAATGCTGGGGCAGAGGAGCAGAAGCTGTCCCTCATTCCAGTGATGATGGGGAGGAAGCTGCAGTAAGGCCTGATGGACTTGGCCTGAGTCTGCTCACTGGTACAAAGGTAGTGAGGCTGCAACGGGCGGATTCCTAGTGCGCAGATGGATGCAGAACGTACCCATGGGGACAGGAGCTTTGGGCAGGTGTAAATCCCAAAGGCTGGGGGATACCGAAGGACGTGCCTGACCCCCTGGCTGAAGGTTCACAGTAGGACCCCTTCCAAGGAGGGAGGGTGGGCAGAGGCGAAAAGCCCAGGATCGGGAAGAGGGGAGATTTCCCAAAGAAGGAGCTAGATACCTATGAGCAGAAATCCCTGGACAACAGAGCGCAAGCAGGGGGAGGGAAGCTATGGGCGAGACAGCCACCCCAAGGTCCTGGAGTGGGGAGCCAGCCAGCTTTCTGCACCCGTTACTCCATCTGAGGAGCGGCAAAGGAGAGGGTTAGACCTCCTGAGCCTGATTCTGCTCTCTCACACCGTGATGAAAGTCAGGAGTAACTCCAGGGCGAGGCCAAACCGGGACAAGAAGCTGACGTGTTAGTAGGGAGACAGAGCTCACGGAGAAGAGGGACAAGGGCTTCTCCTGATCCCGTCTGCTCAGGGGCTATGGAGAAGCTTCCCCTGGCTCAGCCTCGGAGAAGAGATCAGCAACCCCCCAGCCGCCAGTCTGAGTCCAGGCCAGTGCTGTAGGCAGCTGGGCTCCGGGACCCTCCTTCCCTCGCTCCCCCTCCTCACAAGTCCCAGTCAGTCACTGCAGGAGCTGAGACTTGCCGCCGTGGTTCTGCTGTTGCTGTGTAGATGCGGCCAGCGGCTCAGCCCTGCTCACGCTCTCCTGCTGGGGGCAGGAGATGCACCTCCGGGGCCAGGTTCCGCAAAGTAATGGTGGCCTGCTGGTTCTGAGGCATGGAGGAGTTTTGCTCACCCGCCTCCCCCCCGGCCAGCCTGCCCTCATGCTTTTACAAGGACTTGCAAAACTCGTCCTGTCTCAGGTTCGCCGTACTGTATTAGCGCAGGGCAAGTGACCTAAAGGCATTGGTCAGGCACCCTGGGAGCGCCCCTTCTCCTGCCTCAGCCAGGTCCGCTCTTGGGGGAAAGGGCTGCAGGATCGGGCCCTTGGGATGGTCCCCAAACATGCAGCTCTTCAAAGCAGTCCTACATAACAGAACCCAGCACTTCACACTCAGCCCCTAATCCTGCCAACACCCCAGGCATGTGCGAATTTTGGCTGACTATCTCAATCTCACAGTGCCTGCAGGAGCCAGTATGTGGCAGGGAACTGAGCTCAGAGTTCCCACTTGTTCCTCAAGACCATGCTAAGCCCTGCTAAGGGATCCAGAAATTGCTCCTCCAAACTGTGCTAGGTCATGCCAGGCCCTGCCCATCCAGCAAGTAATGGGAGGAGAGTCAACCACTGTATTGCATCCCTCTCTCAATCGATTGAGCGATGTGTCCATCCCCATATGCCCTGTCTGTCTGCCTACCCAGCTACAACAGCTCCATCACTCTATCCATCCTTCCCCATGCTACAGTGCCGACTATCCATCTCCACACATCAGCTCTGTCCAGTCCCATCCGTCAGCGCTGTCCGTCTAATCTAGGACAAAGCGGGGGAGGTAATCTCTTTGATTGGGCCGACTTCTGGTGGTGAAAGGACAAGCTTTTGAGTGACATGCAGTTCTTCAGGTCTGTGGTAGCTTGGGAACATATCTCTTCCGCCCCTGGAAGCTGGTCCAATGAAGAGATTCTCCTCCACCTTGGCTTTCTTCTACACTGTTTCCAGCCTGATGACAACTCTGGAAGCAACAAGCGGGTCTCTCTCTCTCACATTATCCTTCTAACTCGCCACCAGGATCCAGTGGGACTCTCTGTTCTTAGCACCTCCTAGGCAGGACCTCATCCATGCTCCCTGGCCCAGCCATTTGGTGCTGCCTGAGTTGAGTGAGCAGATGAGGCTTGTCCTTTCACAAGGAAGGTGTAGAACAGGGACAATCAATTATTTTTTTGTCAAGGTCCCAAGTTTCTTCATCAAAGTATAGCCAAGCTCCAGACTCCAGAGAAAATAATACAGAGATTAACATAAAAAGATTTTGGGGCCTACACTATCACATCTGGGAGTGTGAGTTTGGCCCATTGTTCGCCTATTGAATACTCTTGGTGTAGTGGCGGCTATGTTGGGTTTGTTGCACGTCTTTCTGGGTCCTCTCCAGTGTTGGGGCTTGGCTGGAGCAGCTGACATTCCAGTCACCTGGACCCGTGGAAGGGCCCTTTAGTGTCTGGTGCAAGTTAGAGCTCCCCTGAGGCTGTTCTATCTCATATCACAAGCTCATGGGAGAGAGGAGAATGCTTCAAACCTGTTGGCATCTCCACTGCGGGGTCCTGCACTGAGTGGATGTGGCGCTACGGGTACATTGGTGTCCTTGACTGGGTGTACCCAGCTCCCGGTTTGTAGCTAGTTCCGTGGCGCTGAGGCAGAATCTGTGCTCCTTATTGTCATTGTGGTGGCACATAGTAACATCTTCTTCACTGCTATTGTCCAGGGATTTGTAGCCAAACAGATCCCACCTCCTGCTACTTACAGCCATCTTGAGGCAACATATGTTTATAGGTACGTTGGCAGTACTACCTAATGGTTAAAGCACAGAACCGGCGGGGAAGAGATCCCAGTTCTTCTACCAACCCCCAGTGTGAGGGTTCAGTAACTAGCCTCCAGGTCATAGTGGGCATTTGTAGACCTGGGCATCTCCCGACTCTGTTCTGATCTTTAACGACCGCCCTTGCATTAGCAAGCACAGATTGTTCCAGCACAGCAGCATTATGGGGCTGCAGTTCTTAGTAACACGTTGCCTCTCAAAACAATACCAAATGCTCTTTAAAAATATAACTGAGGTATAAACTACTAGAAGATTTCCCTGGAGTTACTTGGGTCCTTAGCGCAATTAATTCTTGTTTTTTGGAAATAAAATGAAAATGCCCCTCTTCCATTTCAGTCATTGCTCTGAGGTCGGGGTCAGGATGCAGCTGCCCCAGGGACAGACGACTCCCCCAGACCTCTTTCACTGCAGCGGCCGGGTGCCAAGTGAGAAGTGCCTCACCATGGCCATGGCAATTCCAGTGGGCACAGCTGGGAGTGGGGTGCAAGTTCCCCCCAGCAGGGGCACAACCAGGCTCGTCTACCCCCTGCACACCCCAGCTAGAGGGAGGAATGCAACAAACGCTGCACTTTCCCCTCACTCCCTTATGAGGGGGAACAGCCAGCCATGTTCCATAAGCTGTAGCCTCCCACCCTCCTTAAAGAGCTTGTAGGGGGTTGGAGGGGCAGGGCTGGGGCAGCCCAGGATGGGGGCGGGGACACATTTCCCCACTCCACCCCTTTCCCTGCCTAGAGGTTCTGTCTCTTTCCTGGATAGCTCTGTCAGACGCAGTTCCAGCCCTGGCACATCCCATTTTCCTGACACAGCCAAATGCTGACATTGTTTGGAGTTAGGACAAGAGAAAGCAGCATTGTGGATTTGGTGGTCGTGGCTCGTACGGCTCAGGAGGAATTCTTAGACAGACAGATTCTCTCAAATACACAGTAGATCCCCCGAGATCACTTCACACTCCCTGAAATGCAGTCACCTCTGGGGTGAAACGTGGTAATTACTTAACGGCGCACAGCAACCATTTGCCACTATTTTGAGAGGCTGTTGAATAGTTGAACTGGAAAGGACTTCAAGAGGTCATCAAGTCCAGACCTCCGCCCTCAGGGCAGGACCAAGTACCACCTATATCATCTTTAGTAGGTATTTATCTAAGCCTGTTCTTAAATATTTCCAATGATGGAGATTCCACAGCCACCCCAGGCAATTTATTCCAGTACTTAGCCAATCTGTCAGTTAGGACATTTTTCCTAATGTCCAACCTACACCTCCTTTGCTGCAGTTTAAGCCCATTGCTTCCTGGCCTACTAGCAGGAGCTAAGGAGAATCATTTTTCTCTCTTCTCCTTGTAACACCTTTTTAGGTACTCAAAAGCTGCTATCACATCCCCTCTCAGCCTTCTCTTTTCCAAACTGAACAAAACCAATTCTCTTCATCTTCTCTCAGGTCCTATTCTCTAGACCTTTAGTCATTTTAGTTGCTCTTCTCTGGACCCTCTCCAATGTCTCCATGTCTTTCTTGAAATGCGGTGCCCAGAACTAGACACATTACTCCAACTGAAGCCTAATCAGTGCAGAGTAGAGCGGAAGAATGACTTCTTGTGTCTTGTTCACAACACACCTGTTAGTGCATCCCAGAATCATGTTTGCTTTTTTTGCAACAGCGTCACACT
This sequence comes from Carettochelys insculpta, assembly GCF_033958435.1. Lineage (NCBI taxonomy): Eukaryota > Metazoa > Chordata > Testudines > Carettochelyidae > Carettochelys > Carettochelys insculpta. The sequence goes on from NC_134151.1 coordinate 3,003,728, forward strand.
CAGCTTGTGGTCCACTATGACCTCAGATCACTTTCTGCAGTGCTCCTTCCTAGGAAGGCACATCTTATATGTATGAGAATGGCCTATTAAACTGAAATTGCAGTGGAGAATCATAAATATGCAGATTCCATGTACCCTCATTGGTAACTGGGGTTAATACCGCATATGACCCACCATGGGATCTTAGGTGACTAAAAGTGGCTCAGACCTACCAAATCTTCCCCAGTACAGTAAACCCTCGAATTATGTGGGTGTTGTGTTTTTCCAACTCCTGTGTAACTCAAATTTTCACACAAGTGAGAGGGGAGAGAGAACCAGGCTGCAGCCTGGTTCCAGGCTCCCCTGGGCTTGCAGGAGCTGGGAAACAGACCAGCCCACCAGGGCTGGTCAGTTTCCTAGCTCCCAGAGTGGTGGAGAGCCAGAAACCAGGGAGCAGCCTGGTTCCTGTCTCCCTGCTGCTTGTGGGAGCCAGAAAACTGACCAGCTCAGGGCCGGTCAGTTTCCTGGTTCTGCCAGTGCAGGGCAGCTGGGAACCAGGCTGCTGCTTGGTTCCCATCTCCACTGCCCAGGGCTGGTCAGTTTCCTGGCTGCTTCTCCCTACCTTCCTCCAGCGGCGCGGCTGTCAGCCTGACAGCTATGCTTCTGGGGGATGGCAGGGGGAAGGGGCCACTGAACAGCTTCGGGCTGTGCTTAACTCACATTAAAGTGAGTTATGTGCAACCTGAAGCCGCCTGTTTCGAGGGTTTACTGTACGGTGACCAGCCGAGTACCCACTAAGGAGGTAGCTAACATCTCCCTCCTGTAGTGCTGCTCAGCTGGGTGTGAAAATCCAAACTGACCAAGGGCACCAGGCACCAAGCAATTAAAATCAGATCCTGTCAGATCTCGGAGAGCCCTGTCAGAAACACGTCAGGCTCGGGGACCTGCCAGGATGCAGGCATGGGGCTGAGTCACAGCTTGGTGCTGCCCCCAGGCCTCTCATGCCTCTTATATAATTAGCTACTTGTTTACTCCTGTTGTGCGGGAAACGGTAAGGCGATGTACGTGATCACCTACCCATGGGAAGGATCCTAGAGGCAGATGGGGGGATGCCACCAGTGACAATACACACAGGCTCCAGGTGTGGGGCTCTCCAATGGGTCTCTGGAGCTGGCCTTTGCACCTTATCTCATACGTGCTGGAGACAGTGAGGAGAGCTGTGTGGAGTTGGTGGCCACCTTTGGCATGACCAGGGTACAGTCTGCCAGGAGAGAGGCTCCAGCCTCGAAGCCAAGTAAGAACCTGCCTCAGCAAGGCACTGCAGCCGGTGCCTCACTTCTTGCGAGTTTCCCACGAGGGCACCGGAACTATCCCCATGCACCGAGCTGGCCAGCCTCACCGCACTGGGAACCGAGGGCCGGAAAGGCCATCCCGACCCTCCGCCCATCTCTGCTGCGAGGGGCTCCCTGACACCTCTGCCTACGTAATGGCCCCTCTGAGGAATAGCTGCAGGGCTGGACCTTCAGCCAGCTCTAGCCTCATTTCTCCTTCACCCTCCGAACATGACTCCATCTACTGCCTTCTTCTACAGCCAGAGATCCTTCGCTGCAGCAGCCCAGTCGCGCCCTCCACTCCACGTCACGAGTTTGACTAGACACAGCTCCCCCTACGGGCGCCCACCGCTCTGTGCACAAAACACTTGTTCAGTGCCTGCGTCGTGCGCCCGCGCTCAGAATCCCTGCCTCTCATGTCGATATTTGTCTCATCGTCTCGGGAAGTTCCTGCTCTGGAGGCAGCGCGACATCAGAAATATCAGCGTGGGACAGAGTCAGCTGCTTTTACCTTTTGCAAATAAAGAATGGTCCCTTTAAGCACTGCATAAAACTTCTTCCATCCTCTTCTTCCTCTCGGGGCTAAAAGGAAGAAAAGCAGCTTGTTGCACATGCCAGTGAACCAGGGCTCCCTCTCGTTTTTCCCATCCGTGGGCAGAATAAATTTTATTCGGTGCACCAAGGCCTGTGCAGCTGTGTACCACCCATAGACACATGTTGGCCACTGGGGGCGCTCTGCCAATTAGCTGGGCAGCACCTGAATCTCTCCTGGGCTCAGCTGACAGGGTACTCACCTGTTAACCACGGTGACCTTTTCCTCACTGGCAGTGTTGCAGGGAACCTGTGGCCCCACATGCCTGTAGAGTGGGGCTGGAGTAGCTGTGTGGCACTGCAGAGGGGCCCTCCAGCCTGGGCAGGCTGAGAAGGAAGGGGTGGGGTGAGGATGGTAGCGATGCCCTTGTGAGAGGATAAGTCTGCTCCGAGAGAGGAGACCTTGGGCCATAACCTTAGAAGTTCCTGGGGTTGTACTGGTCTCATCCATCTCCATTAACAGAAATAATCCTCCGGCTGCTGCTAACTGCCAGTAATTAAAGAACAGATTCCAGACACAGTGCCCTGTAGCTCTCCTGTGTCCTGCTTCCCTGCAGTGCTACTCAGCTCCCCGTTGCAGATGCAGCTCGAGCACGGGCAGGGTGATGGCAGAATGGGGACGGGCCAAAGCTGCCCGGCCGAGGCCTTTCACCCTGACTCCCCGCAGGTTCAGCGGGAGGTCGAGTTGAGGGTTTCGGCTGAGCTCATGCTAGAGACCGGCTCTGGGGCTGGGCTCTCTCTGTAGCTCAGGGGCCTGGCTCCAGAGTTCGGGATAAGCCTGGTGGCAGGATGGGGCCAGCTGCAAAGCGCAGCTGTCCGATGCCTGGGGCAGTGATCTGGCTTGGACCCCTCTTCCAGAGGAGCGGTTGGGGGTGTAATCATGGGATGGGATGGAGACACACAGCCCCCGCATGAGGCCCCAGGATGCAGGGACATATGCTCACTGCCATGTGGGCAGCCCAAGTGCACCATTCTGTGGCCAACCAGGTCTGTGAGCCCCGCCTAGCTCCACCCTAGGCCTGTGAACATCCCAGGGAGACAGGAGAGCCCAGGGCTGCATTTGTGGCCTGTCCTGAACATGAGGCTGCCCAGGGTGGGGCCCATCTGCACCTTCTGACCCAGGTGGGAACTGCCATCGAGTCTCCCTTTGTTGCGAGGGCACAGCATTAAAGGGAAAGCAAAGGCAGGAAAGCGGAGAGAAAGGCACTACAGTTCGGTGGGGAAAGTCCTGCGCTGGAAGGTGAGAGTTTCACGCCACGCACCAGGGGAAATAGACCCCGTGCAGGGTGCCAGCACAGCCCTGCACACCACGGAAGTCCCCCAAGGAGACCCAATGGTGCAGTGGCCTTGCCCTGGCCCTCTGCCCCGGCACACCCGGCTGTCAGCATCTGGGGACGCAGCCACCGGCTGGGCATGTGTTGGCTGCATTCCCCCAGCTCTGAGGCTTGACCCGACTTGTATTACGCCACCGTCCTCTCTGCCCTTGGGGTCCCTGATTTCTGACGCTGTGCCCCACACCTACTTCTCTTCCCATCGGTGTCCGCGTGGGTTTTCCGGGTGAGGACGCCGTGCTTGTAGGTAACTGCATTCAGCGCCTGTGGGATGTCCAGGAAGGGATTGCTGCCGTCCACGATCCTTGTCACTTTCTTGGCACCAGCCCCGAGTTTGTCATCCACGAGTTCCGACAGCGATTTCCTCAGCTCGTCCTCATCGCTTGGAGAGAAACCCAGAGACGCCACTGAGCAATGACCATTCGCCTGCTCCACCCACATGGCCAGAGGCATCCAGGCCCAGGCTAATGAGGCCTGGGTGGAAGAGGGGCTCAGCCTCATAACGTAGGCCAGCTATCAGAGACAGGGCGAGCTCTAATTTGCGGGGCAAATTACCCCACGTCTGTGGCCGTGGGATCTATACACTCCCCTCCCGGGTATGAGCCTGGATGGTGCTTGAGGCTGGTGTGGAGTGGGCTACGCCCCGGATCATGGGCTGGGGCCCACCTGAGACCAGACGACACCGGAGGCAAGAGGAATAAGAGGCAGGCGCACGTAGTGAGTGGGGAAGGCTGCAGCAAGCCAGCCAGGATGCTCAGAGGGAGGGAAGCTCTCCAGGCAGGAGGCCCTGGCAGAGATCCTAATGGAAGCAGAGCAGATACCGGGAAAAGCTCTCCATGCAGAGACGGGCAAAACCTTAACTAAGCGGGGAAGGGACTGGGCAGCTTGTCTGCAACCGAACACCTACATCTGGCCTGCGGCAGCTGACCTGCAGCTCAGGCTGCGGGGGGCCGTACAATGGTGGTGTGGGGCTTGGGTTGGACCTGAGGCTCCGGGGCCACCCCAGAACGGCCCGTGTCTCGACGGCACACCTGGGGCTTGCTACAGATTAACCTGAGGCTGTCTCACAGTTCAGCCGTGAGCTAGGCACTGATGGGGAGCATGAGTGTGCATTGCATAACACCCTTGGGAGGCTGGGAATGCTGCAGGGTGAGCTGTCAGTAATCCTGAGGATGCGGCAGGCAGCCTGGCGTCAGGGGAGGGCTGTGCTCAGCACTACAGCTGGGAGACAGGGCCTGGCACACTCCCTGCTTCAGGCCACACTTGTGTCAGCACACAGGAGGCCAGAGGTCTCTCATGTTGCAAGCAGCCTGTCTGCAATAAAGCTCATCGGCCTGCAGACAGGCAGCATCCGCCTCCCCTTCCTCCGAGATCTCCCTCTGGTCCAGAGAGCACATGGACACGGGCTGGGTGCGGCAGGAGGCAGAGCTCTGCAAAGCAGCAGGTACAGCTGGACGGGAAGTGATCAGCCCCAGCTTTTGGAAGGCAGCTGCCCAGATGCTCTGCTCTCCCCTCTTGCTGGGTGCGGGAGAGGCCGTGCGCCGGGAGGTCCAGTAGCAGTGTCATCGCTTCCCTGTTTTCAGCTGAACCAGCTGCACTTTCTCTGAACTCTCTTATATAAAATGTCCTTTCTTGGTGCCTTAGCAGGGCTGGAGGCCTCCCTCTAGTGGCTGATTTACAACAATTCCCTTCTTGCTCTGCTGCCGGCAGGGGAGTGGATCAGGTTTGCTTTGCACTGCTTGGATTTTGCTTTCGCTCTCTCCTATATTTAGGGTAGGATTTTCAAATGCACCTAACAGCACTTGGAGCATAACATCCGTTACTAATCACTGACTATTTAATGTGATAGGGTCAGCGGCCACACCAGAGCAGCCCGACTGGCAGAGATCAAAGGCCTGTCTAGCCCAGAATCCTGTTTTCTGACAGCAGCCGGCGGCTGTTACTTCAGTGGGACTGAACAGAACAGGGCAGTTACTGAGCTGATCCATCCCCTGCCAGCCAGTGCCAGTCAGAGGGTTAGGAGAGCCCAAGCCCGGGGCTGCTTCTCTGACCACCTTGGCCAAGAACCGAGCATGTATCTAACCGGGTCTTAAGTCCAGATTTACGTTTGTCATCAGAACCTCCCCTGGCCAGGGGTCCCACCGGCTGGCTACGCATTGGCTGACAAACCCCTGGCTAGTGGACTTCCAACTTATCAATGGAACGGGGCAATGTTTTTCAGATGAAAGTTTTTTTTTTTTGGCGGGCAAAAGACGAAGATTCATCTATCCTGAAGTGTTTTGTGACTTCATCTTGCTTTCTGCGCAGTGTTCGTTTGGGAAATAAACTGGCTGGTTTGAGACAACTTTTGTGGCATTAGATGCCTGGAGACATTAAGCATGGACAGAGCCAAACAAAATGCCTTGTTTGTCCCAAGACAGTTTTCCCCCTGACTTTCCAGTGCGTGGAATTCTTTCAAAAAATTATTTTCTATCTGAGGCAGAATGATTCCCTCCACCTTTTGGAAATTGTCAATGAACCAAAATCCAGTCCGTGATTCCCCCAGATTTATTCGTCACCCGCCTGCCTTCCAGGAGAAATAAAACTGCACAAATCATTTGCTAGTGACAAGGGTTCTGCAACCAGGCAACTGCATTGGGAACCAGCCCTGGGAAAGGGAACCTGTCGGCCATAAGAGGCTTGTGAGCATCTGGAAGTGACCACTCGTCATTGCCATCTGATGACCCCTTTCCAAAAATGCCCTAGTGGCCAAGGGGGCTGGGACAATTTTTACAGTGGAGGTACTGAGAGCCACTGACCCAGACCGGAAACCCTGCACAGGATGGAAACCGCTTCACTCCAGGTGGTGCTGAAGCTCCTCCCCATCCATACCCCTTGTTCCAGCACGTAGGTTAGTGGTTCTTAGTCCAATTCATACATCGGTGGCTGCATCTTGTCACTCCCACACTTGGTAATGAAGACTTCAACATAGAGAGACCAGGAACTGGTAGGCCCAGGACGTAAACAGGTTTGGCCTGAAGAGCTAGGGGGTTGGAGTGCCCAGACCGTAGCAGGTCTGTGGGTAAATCCAGGGGTTGCTGCTAGGGTCAGAAGACCCCTAACCACACAAGATTCTTTTTAAAGAGGATGTTCAGCCAGAGCGAAGTCAGGTTGTGTCCCCCTTTCCTGGCTCACCTTGGTTCAGGCCCATCAGCTGACGTGTGGCTTTTCAAAGAGGGACCAGTGTAGCCGGGGGGACGGGGGGCACGTTCCCAGCACAGCTGCTCCATCCTGCCCTCAGCTTGGAGAGCTCAGAATTGCATGCAAGAGACCTTCCTTGTTTCTTCTGGGGCTGTTCTTTGCCTGATACCCACATCCCCTGCAGGCGTGTGGCTTCCTAACGGGCAATCACCCAAGGGTTGGCATTCCGAGCAGTACATCTCTCCAGTCCTGCTTTCAGTGACACTGAGTAGGTTGTGCAGTAGATTTCTGTAATCAACCGACTGTGTGCATTGAAATGGGCCGAGATACATTGTGCTAAGGGGGTTGCAACAGGAATTAGTCCAGGGGGAAGGGAGGCACATCCATTCTAGCTGCAGCTGCTCTGTGCAGTGCTTTCCACAAAGCTACATGGTGGCCCCTGCTGGGAGTTGTCTTGTTTCTGCTAGTTAATCCCTGGGGACTGCTGCCCTGGCGTGTGTGCTGTACACACTGCCCAGCCTTTGTGGCTGGATTTGCAGTGGTTTCCTGTGCCCTTGGTACCCAGCAAAGTCTGTCGAAGCTGCACAAGCAAAGGACGTCTGAAAAAACATAGGCTAATTCTGCGTCAACGCAGGAGGCCTCTGGCAATGGGAGGGGTCGGTTCTGGGTCCACGAGCTGCTGGGTCTAGGTAAGGCTGGCTATGACTGCTCTGAGACACGTCACCACAGATCGGTTCAGCTGCAGCCGTCACCCTGGAGAAAAACTAGTTCCAGGCGTGGCCATGGGCTGGGCTGGGCTGGGCTGGGCTGGGCTGGTGGAGCGTTGCTTCCAAGTGGAGACTTTTGAGCAGCGCGACTGCATTTTCACACAGCAGGGGGATGTACTTCTCAGAGACCCTAACAAACCCCCACGTACAGCCCATAGCGACATCTCCCCTGGTCCCCCGGCCGGCACTGGCCCTATCAGATGCATGCCCCTTCTGCAGCATTGCCAGCCCCTGCACATGTTAACACTGCATTCCCTGGGCCGTCTCTAGCTGAGCACTTGCTTCCCGAGCCGCCAGCTTCTTTGAGAGAGACCTGTTGGGCAGAGGGCCCTTCAGGTGGTACTTACATGGCCCACTCCAGCTTCTCGTTCTTGATTGAGTTATACAGTGTCTGAAACAAGAGCACAACATTAGCTGGGTGCAGCTCCTCCAGGCAACGGGTCCCATCTGTGGAGGCCTCCTGGGTGCCTGCCTTTAATCCAGCAAAGGGCTCTCGGAGAGGGGCTCTGTTGGTGCAGGGCTGTTTGGAACAGGGAGCTGGGCGCCACTGTGCCGGTGCCTGTCCTGCAGATGGGCTGCGATGCTGGCGTTGGCAAGGGGTAAGTGCGGTTCCCCTCCGAGGTGAGCAGCTTTCATTGGGCATCAGGCTCGTTTGCCAGGCAAGGCCAGTCGGGGGGATGTTAGGGGGTGTCTCTGCCTTCTGGGAATTGAGTCCCTTCCAATGGGGAGAGCTTCCCTGCAAAATGCCAGCACCAAAGCAGAGCAGGGCAGGTCACCGGGCCGCTGGTAGACCAGCTCTGGAGCCCTGCGTGCCAACCTGCAACCTTATTACTAAAGCACTGGGCTCATCTGCTGACCTGGAGCGATTCCTGGCTGAACTCCTGCCCCCTCAGAGGCTGTGGGGAGGCTCCCGGCCACGAGGAGAGGGGTGGGGGTTTGGAATGACCCATTTTGAAAAGGGGAGGGGTGACGAGCCCAGTGGCATGAGCTGCACTGATGGGGAGCGGCAGGTTTGAAAGCTGTGACCGCAGAGGAGCTTGGGGAAGTCTGTGTCTGCAGCAGGGGATGAAAGACTAGACTTGCTATGGCTGTCTGTTATCAGAGAGGGAGCCATGCTAGTCTGTAGCTTCCAGAACAGCAAGAAGTCCTGGGGCACCTTAGAGATGAGCATATATTTTGGAGCATCAGCTTCCGTGGACAAAGACCCACTTGGTCAGATGAAGCGGGTCTTTGCCCACGAAAGCTTATGCTCCAAAATATCTGTTCATCTAAAAGGTGCCCCAGGACTTATGGCTGTCTGCAATTCTCTCCTGCAGGGCTAGTCACCAGCAAGCTGCACGCTCCTCCTGCGAAGGCTCTGTGTGCTTGACAGATGTGTGACGGCCTCACCAGGCTGTTGGAGACAGGCCTAGCAGTGCTCGTACGGGCCGGAGCAGCATTAAGGCAGAGCTGTGCCAGCAGTTGGGAGAGAATGAAGGAATTCCTGGCTTCTACCCTGGGCTGAACCTAGCAGGAGCTCTGAATCCAGCCCTCACTGTGGGGAATATAAGACAGGGAACTACCGAGGGACTGTCTGAATTAACAGCTCTTCAGGGCAGTGATGGTCTCTCGCTGTATATGTGCAGCACCTAGCACGATGGGCCCATCTCTCTGATAGGCACCTCTGTAATAACACGAATACAGCGATCATGTTACCTTCAGCAGATCTTTGGCAAAGTCCTTGCCGTCATTTAAGCCATCCAGGTTTGCTATGAATTGTTGGCATGACATCTTCTTCCCAATGTTCTGCAATGCAAACACAGAGAGCATTAAACCCCTGCGTTGTTCCCCTGTTCATCAAACTGCTCCCAGGAACTGACAGTTGCTCTTAGAGTGGACCTTGACCCAGCAGCCCAGTGCTATATCTCCGTGACCGCTGGAGTTCCTCTCCCCTATCATGGGAGGTTCCCCTATCGTGCTCGTCACTGTGGCGTCTGGTGTTTGGAGTCTGAACCTGGCTCCATATCTATGACATCTAAGCCCCTCCCCACACAAATCAGTAGTGTTCCCGGTCCAAATCCGGAGCCAGCCTTTTCCAATGGGTTTGTCCCTGGCGATCCCATGCTACTGAATCCAGGCCGAGTCCGACACCACAGCTGACTCACACCCCTGGTGCGCCGACTGTAATAAATAACACTGGACCAGGTTCCCTGGGGCCAAAGTAACACAGAACAGACATGAGGTCAGGTCAATGACTCTTGAATGTGGTGGGGAGCATATGCTGGGCAGCTAGAAAGGGCTAAGCAAGGGGGCAGAGCAAGAAACAATCAGCTCAATGTTTTCATGCTCTGTGCTATTTGTGTGTGGACTTCTCAGCCAACGTGCAGACTGCGTGTCATCTGCTCTAGGCCAATGTGAGGGTTGTGTGTTATCTGCTGTCAGCCAATGCATAGGCCAGGTGTCGTCTGCTCTTGGCCAACGTGCAGGTCGTGTGTCATCTGCTCTTGGCCGACGCATCGGTCATGTATCACCTGGTCTCACCCAACACATGGGTTGTGTTTCTTCTCTTCTCAGCCAGCACAAGGGTCATGTTCTGTCTGTTCTCAGCCAATGCATGTGTCCTGTGTCGGCTGACCCCGAGCTGGTGGCCCACCTTTGTGAACTATAAGTAGGGCTTCTGTTTTTGCAGAGTATTAATTATTAAGTTTGTTGTGGGGTGGAAGTGGGGCTTACTTTTAACAATGTTTATGCAGATGTTCAAAAATTGTGTGGGGGGGTATATCATCTCTCATAGGATACCTTGCAATGAGTACTGTACAGTATCAGCATGTGGAACAAGAGCACTGCACGTAATGGTCCCCAGGGGGCTTTCCCATATGACCATTTCAAACCACCCCTTGTTCAAGTGAACTAGTCCACTGGCTTTCAGGCTTTCCAGCCTACCGGCCCCCATTCAGGAGTCCCAGTTGCCTTGTGTACCCCCAAGTTTCACCTTACTTCAAAATGATTGCTCGTAAGATTAGACATACGAATACAAAGGTGTCACCGTGTGGTTACTAACAAATGGCGGACTTTCTGCTTTTTACCCTATAAAATATAAAATAAGTGCATTGGAAAATAAAGGCTGGGCTTCTGTTTCAGTGTGCAGTGCACTGAGCAGTATAAACATGTCACTGGCTGCATGGAATTTTAGTTTGTTCTGATTTTGCTCATGCCTTTTCTGTAGCCTGGTGTAAAAGGAGGCAAATCTCTGGAGGAGCTGCTCACCAGACCTCGGTGCATCCCTGGGGGTAAGTATAGCCACTGCCTTAGGGAACCTTTAGTGCACCCCAGCAGGGTCTTCATAGCTCAGGTAACGAGCAATATGTTAGTGCGCTTTGGAAATAACACTCCCTAGTCTATGCTCCTGCTCTGTGGAGACAAACCCTTAGCCCCAAGCACCCCCCATTTCTGGTGCTTTGCCAGAGTTTCTTGGATAAATGCTGCTTAAGGAGTTAAAGGCAGCCGCTGCTTGGGATAGTGCGCGGGGCGGCCGCTGGTCTCCAGTAAGCTGGCAGGAGGAGGTCGACAGGGGCTGCCTGCCGGAAGTGGTGACAGCAGTGCTGGCGTGTTGTGTGGGACCTGCTTGCAGTGAGCGAGCCGAGTCAGTGCAAAGCCGGGTGGGTTTTGGAGAATGAAAAGATGGGGGAAAAAAATCTCAAAACCCCAATGAAACAAGCTACTCCCCCGACCCAAGACGTGTTCCCCATGCACTGGAAACTGACCCTCAAGCGGCAGGAAAGCCCATCACATAGCAAAGGCAGAGGCTAACTGGGAACATGCTGACTCCCTGGCAGTGCTCATTGCTCTGCGCCATTGATGGTTGCAGTTCTGTCCCATGTCACTAGCTAACACCATGTGGGCAGGCTTGGAGGGTAACAGCGCTAGCTTTGCCCCTGCAGTGGTTGAACTGAGGATACATTTCTCTCTGAGCTGCTCTGCTTGCTGGTTCCACATTTAAATGATTCTGTCTAATACTCCCAGGTATGCGCATTATCAACAGTAGAGTCTGGATTAATCAACGCCCGGGGTGGGGTGGGGAGTCGGGTAGGAGAACAATAAAGTGCAGTCGGAGGGGATACCAGGCTGGGAGGGGTGCAACTGCTTTACAGGGTGGGGTCAGAATTCAAAAAGATCTGGACAAACTGGAGAAATGGTCTGCAGTAAATAGGCTGAAGTTTAATAGGGAACAATCAGCTTCCCACATACAGAATGGGGAGTGACTACCTAGGAGGGATAGTAACCGAGAGGTGGCCATGTTAGTCAGTACTCCACCAAAACAAGCCAGCAGTCTGTCGCACTTTAAAGACTAACAAAATGATTGATTCGGTGATGAGCTTTCGTGGGACAGACCCACTTCTTCAGATCAATTGGTTAACTTGGTTGCAGGGCCCACTGGTCTGACCTGGGCCCTGTACCCTAGTTAAACACCCTCCTGCCCGGCCTGGCTTTCCTAGCAGGCTGAAGCCCTGTAGTATCTTAACGGCTCCTCAGGGCCTTTTCCAATGGATCTGAAGAAGTGGGTCTGTCCCATGAAAGCTCACCACCGAATAAACCATTTTGTTAGTCTTTAAAGTGCTGCATTTCTGCTGCTTTGTTTTATCTAGGAGGGAGTATTGCAGAAAGGGACCTGGGGGTCACGGGAGCTAAATATGGGTCCACAGTGTGACAATGTTGCAAAAACAGAAAACCATTCTGGGCCGCATTAAGGGGAGTGTGGTAAGCAGGCGGGAGAAGGTCCTTCCTCCCCTCGACTCTGCGCTCTCCCCCACCCTCACAAATACGCACAATTCAGATACTTTTAAAAGTACATTGTTGAAATGCACAACCACGTAGGGAGCCACACAAACAGAAGGACTTCTTACACAGGAAAGAAACGCACCAAGCGCCAATACTTCAAAGTGAAACGCTACAGGCACTGCACTTACCACCTGGCAAAGGGTTAAAGAGCAGAAAGAGAAGGTCCAGGAGCAGGAGGAGGAAAAAAGGAGGAGAAGAAGGAGAAGAAGAAATTAATGTCACCCAGGTAGAAAAATAAAGAAAAGAACTTTCACAGCGGGAAGAAACCTCCTCGGCCTGGTAACTCAGTGATCCTCATTTCTCCCATTGTCATCCCGGAACAAGTAGGAAAAAATGTTCCTTGTAAAATTTGTGATGGATATTTTCCCAGTTTTTCAGTGGACAACCAAGGCAGCAGGTGGCTTGGCTCTGTGAAACATGCCCAGTTTTCGGGAAAGCTTGGGGGGTTGGCTTTTCATCAAACCCTGCAACATTTTGACCGAAAGCCTATTTTGTGTGCTGGCTGGAAAACCATTTTTGGTTGGGAGAAAAATGCTTTGATGGAAAAAAAAAAAAAAAGGCGACCAGCTGCGCTCCCGTTCACACGAAGGGTTTGTGAGATGTGCTGCCTTGCACAGTCCTGTTCCCACCCCAGCTGAAAGCACGAAACACCTTGCTCAGTATTCCCTTTTCAGGCGGGAATTGTGCAATCCAGCCAGCACATACACTTGCCCTTGGGAACCTGTGAGTCATTTGCCCCTGGGGGCCACACCTGCCAGGCCTGGGACTACCCGGCACGTGAGTCAGGGCAGCCTGTAACACAGAGTGCTATGCACGTTCTGGTAGGGACGCCGTCTGGTGGAAAGCTCGGCTCAGGGAGTGCCAGGCGACGTGTGCACTTTCTGTTGCTATAAGTTCTCAGTAGCCTCTTTTAGCTCTAATGTCAGGGCTTCGGAGCCTCTCGCTTTCCCTAGCCACTAGGCCGCCGAGCTGCCCGAAGCCCAGGTGCGCCATTGCTATGGCAGGTGAGGCGCTGGCCCATGGCTTGGACTAGCTTCCAAGCAAATCGTTCGGGCTGTCCCCACAGTTCAGCGTCCCCCGGGCTGCGGGGTGCTGTGTGATTGGGCACAACAGCCCCCTCCCTCAGTAATACGGCTGAGCGGGGAGCAGGGAGAATGGCACCTGCGGTTGCCTCTGTGGATGGGGGGGTTGAAGGAATCCGTGCCAGACTCCAGCTACCCTCTGGTGCTGGGGCCCACAGCTAACCAGGATCCTGCCCACTGGCCTGACCTGGGCCCCGCACCCTGGTTAAACACCTTCCTGCCCGGCCCGGCTCTTCCCGGGCAGCCTGTAGCTCTGTAGTGTCCTAATGGCTCCTCGGGGTCTTTTCTGGCCCTCGGCTGCAGGGTGCAGCTCCAGGCCACACAGGGCTGCAACCCGAGTTTTCCTGAGGTGGGGACGGGGCACCCAGAGCTGTCCCTTCCCTTCCCTGCACCCAGCTCTGACCTCTCCCCCCAGGTTATCCCTCTCCCAGCTCTGACCTCTCCCCCTAGGTTACCCCTCTCCCAGCTCTGACCTCTCCCCCCAGGCTACCCCCACCCCCAGCTCTGACCTCTCCCCTCCCCAGGCTACTCCCATCCCCTGCTCTGACCTCTCCCCCCAGGCTACTCCCACCCCCAGCTCCGAGCTCTCTGGAGCTCTGCCAGCCTGAAGCTCTCTTTCACCTCATGCCAGTCTGTGAGGGAAGGGAAAAGCCATTGGGCTCCTAGTTCCGGCTTCTCCTGCCTCACCCCCTCAGTGTCCCCAGCCTGAGGGGCTAGAGGGGAGCTCCTGCCACCACAGCGGTGAGGCTGGGCCCAGAGGTGCCTTGAGAAGAACATGCCCAAATTAAACCCCACTGGCATTCCATGAGGAGCGTGTGGTGGAGGAGACAGCGGTGGGTGCAGCAGAATGGCGTTTGTCAGGGCGGGCTGCTTGGGCCGCTGCCTGGAAGGCCCTATGTTTGCCAGGCCCGGAGGCAGAGGGTAGCTGCAATGCTGTGGTCAAGGAGTGTTTGCAGCCAGAGGGCTCAGTCTATGGGCGGTGCTGGTGCAAACGCCCAGCCCCCACCAATGCACACTGAGAGCCCAGGTGTGAGAACTCGCCGCCCAGGCGAGTGGCCAGAGCACCAGGCGGGTGGCTCCGGGCCAGCCTGGCCTGCTCCTCCTAGCACCTTGGTTCCACCCCTCGCCCCCAGCACCTGCATTCTCTGCTGAGACCCAGCGCCGCACTGGAGCGCTCTATGCGTGGGGTGGCTCAGCTCCGAGCTGGATTCGCTCTGCTGAGGACATGGGGCCTGGTGCTCACTGGGGCAGTAAGGAGCTGCCCCACGGGGGAGGAAGGGTATTCTTCGGAGGCACAGTGCCTCCCCTGGCATGCCTTGCTATCACCAGGGGCTAACGTGAGGGAGGGGCCGACTCATGGAGACTCCCCTTTGGCCCCACCTGGTCCCTGGGTATGACTGCCACCTGGGGCAGCACAGGTGACATTGCACATGGCCTGCACCAGGCTTTGCTTGTGGGGGGGTCAGGCTGACTCTGGGGACAGGGGTAATCAGCCCCAGCAAACATGGGGTTAAAACCCTGGGTAGGGCAACCAGACAAAGCCTTGATCCTTGGGGCTTTGCTGTAGATAGGTGCCTATGACCCCTTCCCTGAGATTTCCGACTTGCTCTCTGACCCCCGACCCAGGGCTGCGAAGGCCGCGGGGAATCCTGCGGGCCATCCGCCCAAGTTCTCCCCGACACCCCACCCAGGATACCAGCTAATGCTGATGGGATGGTCAGGGAGCCAGGGAGTCCTGGCCCAGCAGAACGAAAGCATCACCTGGTACAAATCCTGTGCCAGCTCGTTCCAGAGCTGCTGCTCATTCCCCATTCACTTCAGGCTCCTGCTCGTCTCGCTCACACAGACAAGTCCTTCTGCCCTGGTCTTTTCCCCTTGCAGCAGTATTCCCCCACTTCTCCTATTCTGCTTCCTTCGGTATGTCCTTTATGCCCCTCTTTCTGGAGGTCTCTGTTGTCACTCGCTGTGTCCCACCCCCACAAGAGCAATGGATCTACTCCAGGGACAGCCAGAGCCCTCCACCAGTCTGCCCTGAGGGTCACACGGGCTAGTGGGGAGGTGTGGCAGGTTGGGCTCTGCTGGAAGCTCTCCCACAAACCCACAGCATGGATCAGGGTGAGGTTCTGCAGGACAGATGTGCTGTGCCGACCCATGGAGGGAGGGTCAGAGCCAGTGGTAGGAAGAGGACCAGTGGGCAATGTGGTTCCAGAGGAACATGGGTCACAAGGGGGTGGGAGGGAAGGGGAGGGGAAGACCGAGCTCTTAGCCCCTTCCCAGGAGAGTTGAATGAGGATTGACTTGAGACTCCCCAAGTACCCACTGCCACCCTTCACTCTGTCCCTGGGACAGATCAACAGCGCCTTGGGGAGGGCTGCCGTGATCAGACTAACCCTGCTGACTACGCCCTATAACAATATGTCCCTTCTGGAGCTAAAGGTTACAAGCCAGTGGCCTTTGTGGCGTAGGACTGGGACCTCAGTCATTTTTCCAGGCATTTTCTGGACTCCCTGTGTTCAAACATTGCTCCCCTCCAGTGACACTTCCCTGTTCACACATGGCCTGGCTGTGAAAAGCTCTTTTCTGGCCTGATCTCTCCTCCCAGCATCAAGATGAACATGTCCTGTGTGCAGCACTAGGAATCCTTTGCTGCCTGGTGAAACTGCCCTAAACAACCTCGCGCCTTTGTCAGAGCACCTGTCGCTCCGATCAGTGCACTAGGTCCTGCTGCAGCTGGGGTAGCCAGGGGACCCAACGTGTCTGAAGTGCTCAGTGCATGGTGCTGTGTGACATGAGCTGGTGAGGCGGGTGTCTCAGTCCTAGTGAGTGCACAGCAGGCTGATGCATGGAGGGGAACTCTCCTGAGGTCACTAGAGAACCAGCCGGGGAGAATTTAGCTCAGCAAACAGCCATTCCCCAGTCAATGGCAAGCCCAGCACAGCCTTGGAGTGACTGCTCATGGGGAGCTGTTTGCCCTCCCTCCCTGGCTCCTGGAGTCCTTCCCTGGCAGGGCAGAAGCCCATGAAGGGGCACAGGGACCTGAGGTGCACTATGACTGTCTGAGCTGGGGCCATACTCTCCCAAAGGCCAGAGACTAGCCCCATCGAAGCCAATGGGGGCACTTGCCATTGACTGAAGTGGGATGTGACACCAACCAAGTCTGTCTCTAGGGTTGTCCTTCAGGCCCTGCCGGGCAGTTGCTTGGTCTGGCCTCGAGAGTCCCACCTTGGAAACGGCAGAGCGCTCTCTTCTGACCCACCCCACTTCTCCTGGTGCGCCTGCAGCACAGCCACAGCCCAGGAAGGGAGGAAAGAGGGAGGGATGCCTCCATAAGCTCTACTTACGTGGCCGTGAAGGTCTGTGTTGAGCAGCATCAGGGCACAGGTCAATGTGTGAATCCCATCTGCAACATACAACAAAGGCAGCAGACTTTTAGCTAGTGTTCTCCAGACTATTGTCCTCAAAGCACCTGGCCCCTCTATTGTCTCAGCGCTCCAATGTTAAGGGGAGGGCACGCCGTGGCTTTTTGTGAATGCGGCCGGATTTAACAACACACGCAGCAGTGCTGCTGGGTCCAATGGGCGGGAATTTAGTGGGCTCGTTAAATAAGAACATAAAAATGGCCAGACTCGGTCAGACCTAAGGTCCTGCTAGCCCAGTCTCCTGTCTGCTGACAGCAGCCGCTGCCACGTACCCCAGAGGCAATGAGCATAAACAAGTAATCACCTCCCCTGTTGCCCAGTCCCAGCTTCTAGTAAAAACAGGGGCTAGAGATATGGCCTTGCCCACACTGGCTAATAGCCATTGAAGGGCTGTTCCTCAATGGGCGTGTCTACGCCAGGAAATAACTTCAAAGTTAGGCACTACTTCGAAGTAGCCAGCAGAGAGTCGACACACGTTTTCCCTTACTTCGACGTGGGGAGCCCAACTTCGAAGTCCTTACTCCGTTCCTGGGAATGGAGTTGTGCCCTATTTCAAAGTTTAACTTCGACGTAGGGTACGTGTGGACGTTCAACTTCGAAGTTGCTTACTACGAAGTAAGCAATTTTGAAACTATTTTTGTAGTGTAGACACAGCCCGTGAGTTTATCCAGGTCTTTTTCTAACCCTGTTATAATTTTGGCCTTCACACCACCCTCTGGAAAGGACTTCCACCAGTTCGCTGTGCAAAGTGTGAAGAAACACTCCCTGTTCGTGCTAAGACTTTGCCTTACTAATTTCATGGGGTGACCTTCTCATTTGCATGTTATGAGAAGGAGTAAATAACAGTTCCTTATCTTGAAGTCCTGTGGCACCTTATAGACTGACAGATATTTTGGAGCATAAGCTTTCGAGGCAAAGACCCACTTCATCATCTGGTGAAGCGGGGCTTTGCCCGTGAAAGCTTATGCTCCAAAATATCTGTTAGTCTATAAGGTGCCACAGGACTTCTTGTTGTTCTCAAAGATACAGACTAATACGGAAACCTCTGTGATACTTTCTTATCTACTTTCTCCACACCAGTCATGATTTTATACACCTCTATCATATCTCCCATTAGTTGTATCTTTTCTAGGCTGCCAAGTCCAATTGTATTAGCTTCTCCTCCTTCAGCAGCCATTCCATACCCTTAATGATCTGTGTTGCTCTTTACTGAACCATTTCTAATTCCAATACCTTATGAAATGGGATGAACACATCTGCATGCACTAACCAAGAGGTGGGTGCACCAGGGATTTACATAGAGGCAATATGATATTTTGTCTTATTGTCTATCCCTTTCGTAAGGATTCCCAGCGTTCTGGTTTAAATGACGCTGCACACGGAGTGGATGTTTTCAGAGAACTATCCACGATGATGCCAAGATCCCTTTCTTGAGCAGAAACAGCTAATTTAGACCCCATCATTTGATATGTATAGTTGGGACTCTGTGTTCCAATGAGCATTATTTTGCATTTACCAATGCTGAAATTTCATCTCCCATTTTGTTGCCCCGTCACCCGATTTTGGGAGATCTCTTTGTAACTCTTCACAGTCTGCTTTAGACTTAACTACCTTGAGTAATCTGATATCTGCAAAGTTTGCCACTTCTCTGTTTACCCCTTCCTCCAGATCATTTACAAATAGGACTGATCCCAGTACAGGCCCTTGGGGGGACACCACTTGTTACCGCTTTCCATGATGAAAACAATCCATTTCTTCCTACCCTTTGTTTCCTATCTTTTAACCAGTTACCAGTCCATGAGAGGACCTTCCTCTTCATCCTGTGACAGCTCACTTTGCTTAAGCGCCTTTGGCGAGGGACCTTTTTAAGGCTTTTTGGAAATCTAAGTATATTCTTCCAATGGATCCCTCTTGTCCACAGGCTTAGTGATGCCCTCTAGCGGATTGGTGAGGTGTGGTTTCCCCTTTCAGAAGCCATCTTGACTGTCCTCCAGTAAATAATGTTCATTTATGGCTTTGTTTACACTGCCAGTTGAGCAAGAAAACTTTTGTCGTTCACAGGTGCTGACCCCTCCTTCGAGATAAACGTTTGCTGTGGCAAGGGGCAGTGTAAATGGCTTGTTGTCGGCAGCAGAGCTCTCCCCTCGACAATGCTAACCCCGCACAGAGGAGTGGAAGTATTTTGTCGGCAAAAGTGCTGACAAACAGCATTCACACTGACCGACTTTCAGTGACACAGCCACGTCAGTAGGGTCCTGTCACTAAAAGCTGGGCAGTGTAGACAAAGCCCGTATGTCTGACAATTCTGTTCTTTACTAGAACTTCAACCAGTTTGCCCAGTGCTGAAGTCAGGCTCCAGGCCCTATAACAGCTGGAATCACCCCTGCAGCCATTGTAAGAGCTGGGGTCACATTAGCTACCCTCCAGCCGTTCGGTGCAGAAGCTGATGGAAAGAACAGGTTACAAACCACTATTAGCAGTTCTGCAGTTTCACATTTGAGTTTCTTCAGAACTCTTGGGCCAATGCCACCTGGTCCTGGTGTCTTATTACTGGTCACCAATTTGTTCTGAAATGTCTTCTAATGACACCTCAATCTCAGATTTGTACCCCGATAAGAATGACTCAGGCTTGCGGATTTCCCTCCCACCCACGAAGAGCAAGGCAAAGAATTCATTTTGTTTCTCTGCAGTGGCCTCATCGTCCTCGAGTGCTCCTTCAGCCCCTTGATGGTGTAGTGTCCCTGGGGCTATTTATCAGGTTTCTGTCTCTGATTGACTTAAACATTATTTTGCTATTACTTTTTGAGTCTTTGGCTAGCTGAGCTTCAACTTATTTTTTTGGCCTTCTGATTATATTTTTGCACATCACTTGCCAGAATTTACACACCTTTCTGGTTTCCTCACTAGGACTTAATTTGCACTTTTTAAACTTTGCCTTTTTGTCTCTTACTACTACTTTTAGTTTTGTTGTTGAGCCGAAGTGGCACTTTTTTGGTTCTCTTGCTTTTAAATATGAGCCTCTATTATGGAGTCTTTACAACTTCGCTTTCAGCATTTTACCTTTTCTTTTTAACTAACGTTTCCTCATTTTGGTGCTGGTCCCTTTCTGAAATTAAATGCTTTCACATTGGCCTGGTTATGTTTCCCTTGCCACTGGGATGTTCAATTTAATTATGGTCATTATTATCAGCTATTTTCACCTCTTTGACCAGATCCCATGCTCCACTTAGGACTAAATCAAGAACAGCTTCTTCCCTGGTGAGCTCCAGAACAGCTGCTCCAAGAAGTTATGTAAAATGTTGAGAGAAACTTTACCTCTAAAATTAATGAATTCTTTGTTCTTAGCATAAAGGCAACACGCTAATGGTATTTGACTCTGGGGACAGGTAACCCTTCTCTAACAGCACCGTCGTACCCTGAGGATCATTGTCACGCTCATATTTTATATGCACTAATGTTAGATTGCTTTTCAGATCCTCGCTGTGTATCAGGTAGAAGTCATTGCTGAGCTGTTCACAGCAGCGCCCAGGCCAAACTGCAGGGTGTACATTAGTACCGAGATGTAGATATGAGTGGTCCCAGCAACCTTCGTCCAGCCTGGTTTACTCTGCATTTGTCGGCTGTGAATTCCTGCAGCCACATGGCGACCCATTCAGCTTCCTAGATACAGTCCCTGGGAATCCTTCTTCAGGTTCGACTAACAGCAACAATTTGGTGCCAGCTGCTGTTTTTGCTGCCTCGCTGCTCAACCCCATTTCCAAACCATCGATAAGTATGTTGTGGGATGCTACCTGGTGCTGATGCCTTCCGGTGTGAAAACAGATCATTTATTCCTGCTCTCTGTTTGCTGTCCCTTGAGCAGAGTGTGGCCATTAACCCTGCAAGGCCGCTTTGCTAGTCACCACTTCGGAGAGACTTTGTCAAGGACTTTTTGAAAACTGAAATAAATTATATCCGTTCCCTGTTCCTTACTCAGTGGTTTGTTAGAACAAACAGCGTTTGAGCAAGGCCTGAGCCAGGCACGATGTTTCGTGTGCCATCCGAGCATGGCCCTCTCCGTGTTTGTAACTCCATCGTTACTGTTCGTACCTGCTCTGGGATTCCCTCGCTGGTCCTGCATATTCTTTGCACAGACAGGTGCTGCCATTCAACCCCCCTTGGAGAGTAGTTGTGGTGGGGAAGGTCTAGGTAGGCTATTAGGAAAATCTATTTCACTTGGAAGTTGGTGAAGCACTGGAATGGGTTATCCAGGGAGCTGATGGAATCTCCATCCTTAGAGGTTTTCAAGGCCAGGTTGGACAAAGGCCTGGCTGTGATGATTTAGTTGAGGTTGGTTCTGCTTTGAGCAGAGTGGTGGACTAGATGACCTTCCGAGGTCTCATCCAACCCAGTCCTCCATGGTTCCATGAAAAGAAGCTGTATTCTTTGGTCAGCAGTGCCCTTCTCCAGAGCCTTCTCCAGGCCTAGGTTGGTACCATCCGGTCCTGGGCACTTGTTGCTATTTAAGAGGCAGCACGCCCCCTGCAGGGGAGCCAGTGCAGGTCCCTCTCCAGTGCACTGCACCACGGTATGGCTCAAGCGCGCCCTTGGCCATGTGGCCAATCACATGGGGGTGTGGAGAGGAGGCGGTGTCATGGCCCAGGCAAGGGAGGCAGAATTTCTTCTTTAGTTCCGCCTTCTCCGGCTCCTTTGTCCACCACCACTTCCATCTGCCACTGCCAAACCTGTTGCATTTTGCTCCAAATGAGGCAAATCCCTTGTGGCATATTCATCCCTTGGGCTCGTTCGGCTTCAGGAACAAGAGGTCCAGGTTGGGAGATGGTGCCAGCCCTACAGGGAGCTCCAGGAGGGATGATGATGAAACAGCCACTGACAAGGGTGATCTTCCCTCTTTGATTGTTTGTTTGCTTGTGATGAAACCACAGTGTACAGCCATACTCGTCACCACCTCATTAGCAAGAAGGAGTTTGCTGTCTCAGTAATGCTGGATCATAGACCCAAATCCCGAGCTCTTCGCTCAGCTTGCATTCACCCATGACATAGGCAGACACCTGGTGATGTCAACGGGCTTACATTCACGCTGGGACTGAAGAAAACCTGAATCAAGCTCCTCGGGATCTGGCCTGTGTCTGACAGCTCCAGGGACATTCCCGTGCATGGGGGAATCTCTGCCAAGCCAAGTGGGAGAAACCAACCTCCCCTCTCATGAACCCAGGGAAAGGGAATAGAAAAACACTCAAATTGGAAGCGGGCCAATGCAAGCGACGAGCCTGCTGTGATTCCCCCAGCGCTGGTGCCCATCCTGCTCAGCAGAGCAAGCGGAGTGACCAGGTGGTGCTGAGTGCTGCTGCTCTTCTGCAAGCTGGGAGGCAGATCTGAACATTAACTTCTCCGCTGCAACTGACAGCTTCAAAACCAAGGGGGGGAAAAAGAGCAATTGGCAGGTCTGGGCTGTCTGCCGACGGCAGAGAAATGGCCTCGTTTCTAACCCTAGCAGCGTGGGGGTGAGTGGCTGGGGGAGTGTGGGTGACGCAGGGCTCTGTCAATGAGCATGTGTGTTTGCACACAAATGCAGCCACGTTTGCCCCGCCTGAGTGGATGCATATGCGTGTGCGCCTATTGGCGGTGTGTCTGTTTGTGCTGTGTGCACGCACTGCATGCATGTATGACATGAAGGAAGGGGCGATGTCTGCATGTATTTGTAGGGGGGTGTCTATGGGCGTAGCTCAGTTATAGTCTTATAAGCATATGTGCTTTTGTGCTCGGCAATGTTATCAGTCTAGAATCACTTTCCAATCTGCCTTCACGCTGTCAGTTGCTCAAATGGCCACTGTCACATCATTCATTACCCAATATTCAGATTTCATTACAATAAAAGTGTTCTATAAACCCCCCAAGAAGTGGTTGTGTTTTTTAAAAAACGCTCTTTTCCTGCTTTAAACCTAGAGCTGAGCCATTTGTTAGTATTTATTTGTACATTTTTCAGGAAAACAAAACTAGGCACATCTTGGGATTCAAGCTGCACGTATTTCTGGCTGAATAAAACATGGCAAGAAAAAGGTGTTTTGAAAATGCAAATGCAAATGAAAATGGTCCTTTTGGACATTTTCAGAAAAATAATGGTTCAGCCACTGACCTGAAAAATTCGTTATTTTCTCAACCTCAGTTAAAACATGCTCCTTTGAGCCAAACATGCCAGCCACCTGCTAGTGCATGGGAGAGGGAAGAGGAAACTGGCGAAAACAAAAGTGAAACTGACTAGCCTATTTGCACTGCCCAGGTGGAGAGAAATGCCCAAAGGAAACAAATATTATAAATGGTGCGAGGGCAGCTAGGTTGTAAGTGGATGTCGCTCTTCAGGCAGTCTCAGGAAAACGGAGAAGGACAGTTTGTTTTTACATGTAAATAGGCCCAGGTTCATTCCAAGGTCAATGTTCCTTCTGCACAAGGTGCAGGTGGGTGATGGGAGATGCAATTTACAGAAAGCTGGGGGTGAATCCGGCCTGTTCCCCTTCATAAGGAAGCTTTACAAGGTTACTGGGGCTTCCCACCCTAGAGTGACTCTGGATAAATAAACCATTTCCGTATGAATGCCCATCCCTGGCAAAGTGGTTCCTGGATGCCCTTTGCTGCTACTGATGAGTATTTAAAAGTGGGGGGCAGGAGGGTTCCCCCCCTCTGCTCAGTTTGTGCTTGCGATGGCCCAATCACTGTCAAGTACCTGACCATGATGTCACAGGCCCTCACCAATGGGCGCTCCCTCTCTCTCTTTCACACACACACGGGCTGTGACTCCCAGGTCTCACCTTCTCTGACCCGCAGACTCATAGACTTGAGGCCAGAAGGGACCGTTGTGATCATCGAGACTGCAGGAACAGCAGTATATTCACAGTTTGAGCCCTGTGTGGATACGCACGGATATAGAGCAGATATCTGCAAATTCGCAGGGTTCTGGACCCCATATTTGTATCCGCATCCACAGCCATAAAAATGAACAGTGGATATCTAAATTCATATCTATGGGTGTAGATGCCCGTGGATATACAGAGGATATCCATGGATTTGCAGGGCTCTATTCGTAGGAGGTTGTTCAAGTAAAAAGCTTGGCTGTTTTTCGCTGCAAAGTGGGGTAACAAATATACTGACTGGTCCTTTGCACATGAAGTTCTACTGTGGTTAGGAAATTGCCTGTGTTACCAACCCCAATAGTTTAAAATAACCAGACCATGCTGGAGGAGCCCATAGATTGCTTAGCAGTGTGCCTTAGAACCATCAACAATGCCTCGCGCTGCTGTGTTTGTAACTACCTGGGCCCCAGATGACTCCTGCCTGTCACAGCCATTCATCAATTATAGCTGTGGACTATTTATACATGTCCCTGCCCCGAAGCATGACCCCACTTTGTCCTTCAGGAAGGAGTTTCTCACACCGTCTGAGTCAGCGCGAGCAGGCAATTTGCAGATTGCCACCGAGGGGCTCCGGGACACAGCAGACCTTGGTGAGCTTGGGAGGATGCAGCACGGTCAGGGAGGGGGCTGGCGGGAGGTACCTTGCGAAGTGCTCTCTTCTGGGTTGCACTGGCAGTATCTCCGGGAGAAGTGGATCAGCACGCGCTCCCGTTCCTGCGTCTCTCCCATCAGAGGGAACGCTTTCAAGAACGTTCTGCCAAGAGAAAAGGACATTTCAGCTTATTGCTCTCTAGGGAAATCCACAGCCCTGCGCCCCACCGGAGCTTTGCAGGGCGCAAAGGGGCAGCAGCCTCTCTCCAAGTCAGCGGAGCGACTGTGGAGCTGCTCTGTCAACTCCAGCTCAGCCCTAGGGCTGCTGTGTTCCTTTGCAACCCTACTCAGAAAGCAGCATCCTCTCACCCTGTCCTGTCCCGAAGGCTCTGTTCCAGCTAATGCCAGACTTGCCGGGCTCTGGGTTAGCTCTGCTCCCAGAATCCAGCCCTACCTCACAGGCTGTTACACTATTGTGAGTATTGTCACGCTATTGGACTCATCGAGAGATGGGTCCAAACAAGAGCCCCAAACCTCTTCAAGTGCTGGCCATGTGTGGATCAAACTCTGCAGCTCAGGCCCTGTATCTGATACTAGGAACAGTTAGTTTCACGTATACAAAATGGGAAGTGAAGGTATGTCTACACAGCAGCCTTAATCCGGAATAGCTTATTCCGAAATAAAGATGCCACACACACAAAATGCATTTCAAAATACCACTTAGCTACAGTAGAGCCCTGAGATACGGGCATTCGACTTGCGTGTATCTCAGGTTAATGTGACTTAGAGTGGCAGGGAGCTGGTACCTGGCTCCAGGCTGCCAGGCACCAGCTCCCTGCCACTCACAGGAGTGGGGAAACTGACCAGCTGCTGCACTGGTCAGTTTCCTGGCTCCTGTCAGGTGTGGCAGCAGAAAGCCTGACTCTCAGCTGCCCCACCCTGACAGGAGCACTTTTCATGAGTGGTGGGGAGCTGGGAACCAGCGGTAGCCTGGCTCTTGGCTCTCCTCTGCTGGAAGGAGCCAGGAAACTGACCAGAGATGTGCTGGTCAGTTTCCGAGGCGCTGGGAGCCAGGCTGCCACTTGGTTCCTGGCTCCCCACCGCTGTGGGAGCCAGGAAATTGACCAGTGCACTAGTGCTGGTCAGTTTCCCAGATCCCACAAGACCAGGCGGTTCCCAGCTCCTCTGACCTGCGCGAAATTTAAGTTACGCAATGTTGCCCATGAACGCAACTTTCACGTAACTTAGGGGTCTACTGTATTTTGAAATATTGTCTACGCACATAGAGCCTATTTTGAAATAGAGCCATTGAATGCACTTTGGCTTACTTTGAAACAGGCTCTATTCCCTGTCTTAACAGCACCTATTTCGAAATAGCTATTCCTTGTGAAAGGAGGTTTACTGATTTTGAAATAAGTCAACTGCTACTTCGATTTTATTTATTTTGTGTGTCATGTAGACTCAGGCATAGTTATTTCAAAATAACAGCTGCTATTGTGAAATAACTTTGCTGTGTAGACCTGCCCTGACTGCCCAGTAAGGAGTCCTGCAGAAAGGGATCTAGGGGTCATAGCTGACCACAAGCTAGATATGAGTTAACAGTGTGACCCTGTTCCAAAAAAAAGCAAACATGATTCTGGGATGCATTAACAGGAGTATTGTGAGCACGACATGAGAAGACATTCTTCCGCTCTACTCTGCGCTGATTAGGTCTCAGCAGGACTATTGTGTCCAGCTCTGGGCACCATATTACAGGAAAAATGTGGAGAAATTGGAGAAGGTCCAGAGCAGAGCAACAAGAACGATTAAAGGTCTAGAGAACATGCGTGATGAGGGAAGACTGAAAGAACTGGGCTTGTTTGGTTTAGAAAAGAGAAGACTTAGAGGAGACAGGATAGCAGTTTTCAAGTACCTAGAAGAGGGTTACAAGGAGGAGGGAGAAAAATTGTTCTCCTGGGCCTGTGAGAATAGCACAAGAAGCACTGGGCTTAAACTGCAGCAAGGGAGGTTTAAGTTGGGCATTGGGAAAGACTTCTTCACTGCCAGGGTGGTCAAACACTGGAATAAATTGCCCAGGGAGGTTGTGGAATTTCCATCCCTGGAGACGCTTAAGAGCAGGTTAGACAGACACCTGTCAGAGGTGGTCTGGATTAGGGGTCGGCAACCTGTGGCTCGAGACCCACAGGTAGCTCTTTAAGGAGCCAGCTCCGAGCGCTGACACCGCTGACTCCTCTTGCAGCTCCCGAGGCTGCTGCTGCTTAAACAAAAACACTAAATTCAGTTGCCCACCTTTAGACCAACTGAATTTAGGTTTTTTTCGTTTAAGCAGGGGCATCCTCCGGAGCCGCCGAGCAGTCAGCAGTCAGAGAAAGGAGCAGCAGGCAGAGAGCTGCCCACCGTGGGCAGAAGTCTAAGCCGGAAGCAGAGCTAGGGGGACAGGCAGCTGAGCCTGCCTCTGCTGGGGCCGTGCAGCCTGCTGAGAAAGTGGCAGGGAGCAGCAGATTAGTGGTGCGTGCTGAAGTGAGTTAATCCTGGGGGCACGGCAGGGAGGTTGGGGCTCAGAGGGGTTAAACCTGGGGACGGAGGACAGGTTTGTGGGATGGGGGATAAAGCCTGGGGATAAGGGGGCAAATCTGGGGGCTGAGGTGGGTAAAGATGGAGACGGGGTAACAACTTTCTAACTGGTACGGATAATTGTATATAAAGTGTTCTCAAATGAAGGGCAACCGAAAGTCCGGTTTGACGTTACATATTAAGGACCATCTCCTATTCACACACATTGCAACTCTTGAAGTCCTGATTTTGCAACTGAATTTGAAAACACGGCTCTTCTCGCTATTTCGGTTGCAGACCCCTGGTATAGATGGTGCCTGGTCCTGCTGTGAGTGCCACGGACTGGACTTGTTGACCCCTTGAGGTCCTTTCCAGTTCTAGTATTCTATGGTTTTACGCCAGTCAAGGTAAATATTGCCCCTCAGCTTGGATTCCTGCTAGAGCAACAAACCTGTCATCCTCCAGCTGTCACTATACGCACAGCCCATCATCAAAGCTGAGCTACACGAGCAGGGTAACTTGGAAACACAGGATTTCTAGATCGCTTTGTCACAGGTTAACTGCTTAATGAAAACAGTGCAACTCACCTGAGAGCTTTGTCCAGCGTCAGCCCAGTGAAGTCAAAGAAACTGAGATATTCTTCTGCTACCAACTTGCTGAATTCGTTGCTGCAATTAAAGAGGGCGCAATCAGTGACCTCACAGGGGAAGAACAGTCTAACAGGAACCTCAGTGTCCCCTCTTCTTGCCAACCCAACTTCCTCCAGGGACTCAGAGAGACTCTAGCAGACCCAGGGCGAAATCCCCAACATGAACTCCTTGGCGGCGATCTTTGCAGGCATGAAGGGCAAGTCAGTGACTCCCGACAGGGTGTATAACGAGAGGTGAGCACCCCGCAGCCCTTTGTGCCTGTGAAAGTGGCGTGCGGCTCCTAACTCCACCATGTGCCTTTGAAAATCTGCCCCTGTGCTGCCTGTGGCCTGACCCCGGCTGCCTACACAGAGGCAACACAGTCAGCAGTGAGCACAGAATCTCCACCCTCCAGCACAAGGCCCAGCCCTTTGGGCGGAAGGAGATCTTCTGATATGGGTCAGTGCCCCAAGAAGCAGGGGCTTTGCTGAGTCCAGCCGCTAGAGGGAGACATAAACAATGACATAAGCAAAGGCATTGGATTAGACTGATGTATCCATTCCTGGCAGTGCACAGCTGGGACAGCCCCATGTGCCTTGATGCACATAACAAAATTTATTCTGTATGCAGATGGGATTTCGGGCGGGGCTGGAGGAGGACAAGGAGCGTCACCCAACTGCAAAGCACCTGCTTTGAACTTGCCTTTTATGTCTGAGCAGCTCGTCGCCTGTTTGCTGGTGGCTGCATTGGACATGAAGGTTAAAATGACCCGGCGAGCCATTCTCGAGTGGCTAGTATGGGTGGACCACAATCCATTTGCTAAAAACGCCCTGTTGAGCTGCACGCAGCAGACTCCTCAGCAGAAAAGCTGGGTCTGCTTTTATATCTGGGCTCAGGCACCTAATCCTCCACCTACGCTGCCCCCGAGGCCCGGCCGCTGCCCACGCAGACACATCCCAGCTAGCTTTGCTCTAGCCTAGCTCCAAGAGGAAGGGTGATGAAGCAGTGGCAGAGTGGTTGGCCACTCGCATGCACCCCCAGGATATCATTGGGTCGAAGCTCACCCGGCTATTTCACCCTCCGGTGCAATCACACCGCGGAGTGCTCAGACCCTTACGCCCTGTGTGAGTGGTGTTTAGGAGCCATAGACGGCTGCTGAGGGACCAGGTGAGGCTTCCCCCATGCCAGCCAGGCACCAGGTTACTCTAGGGGGCCCACAATGTATGGGGCATTTTGCGGTGGAGCGGGAGAATGTTCCCAATGTGAGGGCTCGGGGCATAGCGCACACCACTTCAGCCATCCTGGTCTCCGTGTGGGGCAAGGATCCACGTTCATTTCACGCTCCCTGGTAGGACCTGGCCTGGGTGGAGGCAGGTGTTGGGTCAACCAGAGGACCCAATTCAGGGCTAACTCCTGGTCACCTGCCACCTGAGGCACATTGGGCACAAGCTAAGAAGGAGCAGCCTTGACTCAGGGGGTAGGAAGCTGTCATAAGCTGCAACCCAGCCTTGCTCCACACGCCTGGGAGCAGCAGAGGACCTCCAGTCAGAAGACGTCCTAAATAAGAGGCCTGGTCTTTCAAAAGTGCAGGTCAGCTGATCTTCAGCCCAGAGCCCAAGCCCAGCAGACTTCTGAAAACCAGGCCACTCATTTAGGTACCTAAATATGGGCCCGCGGGCCTAACTGCACACCTCCAGGTTCAGAAATCTTGGCAGAGGAAGACTGTGTAAAGGCCAGTGGATTTCCTCCAGCTGCAGAGATCCCCGGCTCTGAGCGTGCCCTGGTTCAGAAGTCTTAATGCGCCTTGTGTGCTCACAAGCTGCAGCACTCGAGCCAAGCCATGCCTCCGGTCGCATTTGATATTCATACAGAAATTAATGAAGGAGTAACTGATAGATGGTTGCGAGAAATGGGTAATTATCTCAGCTTAACAGCACGTGCCCTTCAGCACCCAAGTAATTCATATATTCATTCTCATGACAAATGTAATCCCTCATGCTAATTATCCTACACCGATATAGCACCTTTCATCTCAAAGGATCCCACAGCATTTTCCAAAGTGATGTGCCAGCTGCTCAGAAGGACCATTCATCTGTCATCGTAATGCAGCTGCTTCTGGAGTGAACCAGTGCTCAACCCCCTAACACAACAGCTCAGGGCAGGGAGAGAGGAATGCCTGCAGTGTAAATGGCAGGGTTAATTTAGGAAGGCAGAAAGCAAAGCTCTGCGCTGGAATTTGTCCAGGGGTTTGGGTTTAGATGAGCATCAGCACCACGGGGCCTTGCAAAGCTACCAGGACTCCTGCAGTAACCCTCAATTTAACAGGCCCCGATTTAATGGACTTTGGAAATAACAGATGCTGCCTACTGGCTCCCCAGCTAATGAACACTGGCGATTCACCAGAGCCATGGAGCTGCTATCTCAGGAGCCTTTGGGGCTGGAGAAGCCACCAGGGCCACCGCAGAGGCTGGGGCCACCAGAGCTGCCGCAGTTGGGGTCACCATGTGCTCCTCCTGCCAGGTGCCTCTAGCCCTGCGCTTGGGATTTAATGGACTTACGGCATTAATGGACACCCCTTGCCCCTATTAGCGCATTAAGTTGGGGGGCTACTGTAATGAACAAGACTGTTATTTGTATAGGTCCAAAGCATGCAAGGAATTTTGCACAGCGGATATCACTGCCCCGAAGCGCTGAAGTTTGGACTTAACTCCCTGTGATAAGAACGGAGGAAAGCCTGATGAGAGACCAAGGAGAACTAGGGTTTTAGGCCCCGATCCTCCAAGGGGAGCCGAGTGCAGAGCTGTCCTCTGCTGTGGCGTCTCAGGGATATGGGAACCGGGGGACAGCAGGGCTGAGTCTGTGGGTCCTGTGCAGGTTCGGAGCCTGGGGTTACGGAATTGCTGGTTCATCCGTGCGGGGAACTTGCTGGCTGTGCTGGGGTTTGTTCCTTTTGACGGCTCTGGACTCAGAACTGAACCCGAACTTTTATTTGTTGGAATGAGAGCTGTTGAGACGCTCACGGTCACGGCTGGCCATGACTGAGGTTCTCCATCTCAGCCAATGGGAGGCAGCACCAGGGGGTGACATTCTGAACCTGGCAAATTGGCTCAGTGTTAAGTCAGAGGAAGAGAGTCGCCCAGTTGCATCTCCAGCTCCACTTCCTAGAGTGCCTGAAATTTCTGTGGAGGTTTCTTATCCAGTACTTAGTGTGTGGGTGGGCTGGCTAGGGCTGAGTCCCACCACCTCTGGCCTTGGCAGTTCGTAGCCCTGGCACCTCTGGGCTTCCCTTATCAGTCATGGATGTAAGTCCTGGGCACCTTTCAAGCACGTGTTGCAGTGGCTTGCTCTTGCCTCGCTTACGAGATCCAACTGAGTCCCACCATAAAGCAAGTAGCGCTGGATTTTATTGGCACCTGTATTTACTTTGAGCGTACAGTGGCATGGACCATGGGCTGTAGGCGCAACACACACGATAAATACATTACAAACAGGTCATCAAAATAGATCGGAGACATGCACAATGCAAAACAGCTCTTACAAAGTCACTACCGCCAGAGCGGTGGCTTGCATGTCCCATTGTCTCACTGTCCTTTGGGACAGACACAGCATGCGGGTCACGCAGCATGTCCTTCAGGTGGTCAGATCTGGCTTTGAAAGGACACACACGCAAGAGCCCAGGACATCCATCACTGGGAAAACCGCATGCCAGCCCCTCTCTATTAAATGCAGAGACTGTTCGCTCCAGGGCCTTGGAAGATCCCAGCTTCCAAGGCATTGCACCAGTTAAATGCCCATTTGCTTCCTTCTGTTTGCATCGCTCACCCCTTCAATGTCCAGCTTTAGGGGACCTCTACCCAAAGGCACCCACCCCCAGCAAGGAAACTAAACCCATGTTCGTTAGCAAACGGATTTCAATGGGAGCCAGAACTCCCTCAGAAAAGATAAAGCACCAGATTCCAGAACCACTGGGAACCAATGGGAATCTTTCCATTCATTTCAATGAGTGTGGATCAAATCCTAAATGGATATCAACCAGGGCCTCCCTAGGGTATATTGGGACTCTAGGTCTGGCCCTATATGACTTCATAGTATAATTTACACAGTACAGGAAAAGCAATGCCTGGAAAACAATACAGCTCCTGCCCAGGGGTGTGCAAGTTCCCTGGACTAATGGATCTAGTCAAGCAGAAAATCCCACAGGGCCAATATCTAACATGTTTCTGCCTGGCGTGTTCTCCCCTCTCCAAAGACTGAGCCTCACGTTAAGGAGCAATGACTCAGGAGCTTACACTAGGCAAAGTAGTAGACCACAGATATGCAGCTCTAGCTATGGCAACTGCGTAGCTAAAATCGACGTATCTGCGCTCGGCTAACTTGGCTGTCTGTATTGGGGAAGGCTGACAGGAGAGTTTCTCCCATCAACCTCCCTTACTCCTTGCACCTCGCCAGGAGTACAGGGGTCAGCTGCGACCCCCGAGAGGTTGATTCTGCACATCCCTCCTAGACATGTGAAATGGAACCCGGGAGGATTGACTCTGAGTGGGTCGATCTTCCAGGATAGTGTAAATGTAGCCTTAGATCGTAGCAGCCCCTAATATTCTTATTCCAGAGCCAGGAGCAGAACCCAGGCCTTTCAGATAATTCTCCCCTGAATATTGGCGCCAGGATAGAAGTCAATATATACTGCATGGGTTAAAGATCCATTCACAAGCCACAATTTTCTACATAATTGTCCTCTAAGCTCAGTTTTGTCCCCTGCTGTGAATTGAAAGAGATTCCCTCTTACCAGTCAGAAGGAAAGTCCAGGGAAACTACTTACCCTGCCAGGAGGGAAGATCACATTGCCACTTCCAGTCCAGGCTGGAAGGGTGTGCTGGTAGGGGGTCTCTTGCCTGCTCCAGGGCAGCTGGGTGGTGCAGGGCACAGTAGACTAGTTGTCATCTCTTTGTGCATGCTCTGACTTGTGAACTCGGCTTGGTGAAAAGAGTGGCTTGGTGAACACACTGTCTGCCTTGGTGAACTACCGCTGTCCTGGTATTCTTATGTCATGGCAAGCAGTGTGCTCATTCAGTGTCCAAAATGCCCTCCTAGAGGTGCCCTGATTGTCTCCTGCGGTGGGGCAGCTCTAGTGGTGTTCTTGCTCTTCTGTTCATGGGGTGACCAGGAGAAGAGGGGCCACAGGCTGGTCTGACCCTTCTCTGTACAGCTCCCCTGTTCATGTCAGGGGGCCCTGTCCCCGTTCAGGCTGCAGGCTCAACATTCTAATGGTCTTGGAGCGACTGTGGCACTTTTAACAGAAGCTGCCCCGGAACTGGGGTCTGGCCCCAGATAGGAAGGAGACCGTGCAGTGTTTGCTCGCAGGGTCAGGCCCTCCTCTTCGCCCTCTACCTAATCCCCCACTGGATGATCCTGGCTCACCAGCAACAGGTATCAAACTCGCCAAGGTACTGAGCAAGGAAAGAGAAAGTCAGCCGCCACGAGAGAACGCGAGGGAGTAGCCCAAGTACCAACCCTTACCGGAATCACCAGGGAGACCGAGACTGAGGCGGCGTTGAACTGTACAGCGCCTGGGGAGGTTCTCTCTTTTCAGTGCTGCCTGCAGCTCATTTTCTGGCCTAGAAAACTGAGTGGCTGATTTGTACACGACTGGGAGGCATTTGTGCACATTGGAGGCATCCAGTAAAAAGCTGTGATATGGGTTCTGTTGGGCTTCTTCCTGATAACTACTACTTCTCAGCAAAAGCCAGGAGGTGGTGGCTTACTTCAGATGTCTGTGCATTCTGGCAGAACTGGGTCCAAGCCAAACAGTCCAGAGCTGGGTCTAAAACCCACTTAGACTCTGGGGGTGTAAGTTTCAGGGTCTTGATTTGACCTATTATAAAGTCAGGACAGATTTGCTCTGGGGGGGCAAGGACTTACCTGGGATCACCCGTTAAACCAAGATCATGCTCCTGGTCCACTCTCAGAACATCCCTGAAGCTCAGGAGTGTTTGCCTCTAGAGAAGTGGGTTGCGCTCATGTCAATTTCACACAGCACTTACTATCCATAAAGATCCCGAAGCTCTTAACTGAACCTGACTCTCAAGAAGCCCAAGACTTCCCTGGCACAGCTGAGCTTTCCCTGAAGAAGACACTACTGCGTTTGCCCCGCTCTATTCCCCCATGAAGCCAGTACTCACTTTTGCCCCATAGAAGAGGCCTGTTTCCCTGTGGGCTTTGAGCCCACCACTGGAAATCAGATCTATGGCAGTAGGATCCATACCCTCTAACACCTGCCTGGATGGAAAAGACACTTACTTTTTCCCCAGCTGACGTGCCACGTCGCAGCGCTTGAACCCTTCCAGGTGATAGAGGCGCTTGGCCAGCCTCTTGGCAGCCTCGCTATCTGCTTTGCAGCCGTTGGCCAACGTGTCCGTGCTGCCGTGGTCGAGCTGTTCGGTGCTGCCCATGTCAGAGTCCGAGTCGGAGAGAGCATCTTTTAAGCTGGCATCGCTGCACGGTGAACAGAAAACAATTACAGAAGCAGACATGGTATTTTTGGAACCCCCGGAGCTTTGCACAAGACAAGACTCAAACTGAATCCCAAATCTCTCTGTCATTCCTGCATTTCCAGAGGAACCTGTGCAGCTCACCTTAACCGGCTGCAAGCTGTTTGCTGGGAAACCAAAGTTTGCCTGATCAGACCTGGGTGGGATGTTTCTTTAATCAGACTCAACTTTTGGAGAACCTCTGAGCTCCAGCCAACAGCTCTGTTGATTGCATTAGTAGGAGTGTTGCCAGCAGATCAAGGGAAGGGATTATTCCCCTTTATTTGGCACAGGTGAGGGCACATCTGGAATATTGTGTCCAACTCTGGAACCTCCATTAAGAGAAGGATGTGGACACATTAGGGAAAGTCCAGCAGAGGATGACAAAAATGATTAGGGGTCTGGAGCACATGACTTATGAGGATCGGCTGAGGAATTTGGGCTTATTTCGTCTACAGAAGTGTGAGGAGTGATTTGAGAGCAGCCTTCAACTACCTGAAGGGGGTTTCTAAAGAGGACAGAGAGAGGCTGTTCTCAGTAGTGACGGATGGCAGAACAAGGAGCAATTGTCTCAAGTTGGAGTGGGGGCGGGCTAGGTTGGATATTAGGAAAAATTGCTTCATTAGGAGGGTGGTGAAGCTCTGGAATGCGTTACCTAGAGAAGTGGTGGAATCACCATCCCTAGAGGTTTTTAAGTCCCTGCTTGACAAAGTCCTGGCTGGGATGATTTAGTTGGGGTTGGTCCTGCTTTGGGAAGGGAGTTGGATTCGATGACCTCCTGAGGTCTCCTCCAGTCCTAGGATTCTCTGATCTATTCCATGCCCTTCAAGCCACAAGTTACTACAGTATTGCAGCCAAGCCAGGTCTTGTCTAAGCATGGGACCCGGGGGGCAGGCACTATAGGCATATGTCAGCCGAAGAACCAGTGGAGGGGTGAAAGGAAAGCCCCAGTAGGCATCTCCCTAAAGTGAATTCAGTACTCGGTGAAAGATAGTGGACTGACAGCTTGGGGGATTGACGTCTGTCCAGAGAAAGTCAATGCAAGTGGCTCCAATGCTCTTCCACCCATGAACTTCAGTATGTGAGGGGAAATCATCCGCTACCACCCAGAAAGTCCTTGGCCTCGCGGCTGAGATGGCCATCGAGGGGCTGGTTGATGCTAACTGAGGTGGAAGGTTGTGAGATGTGGGCATCTGTCTGGTGGGAACTAGACCGAGATCCACCAACCCAGAGATCTGACTGGGAAACAGACTTCCCGACCCAGGACATGTGCTGAGATTTTGATTTTTTTCTTGTTTGGAATTGGACAAAAAAACAAAAACAGCAACAACAACAAAAAAACCCAAACCAAAAAAAACGCTTTTTTTTTTTTTTTAACTGAAAAGCCAAAGAGAAAGGATAATTCATTTTAGGACAATCAAAACATAAATTTAAAAAAATTGTTTGAGGTTGACTTTTATTTTTTATTTTTAACACAAAATAAACATCTACATGAAAAGTCCTTTCAAACCAAAAATGTTACGTTTTCTATTGAAAATGTCAAATGGAAAATTCCAAGAGTTCCCCCCCAAAATTATTTTCAGCTATTTTCTAAACAAAATTTTAATCAACAGCAACATGTTCCCCAGGGAAATTTTGGCTTTGATGAATTCTCATTTTCTGATTCAATATATTTGGTCAATAAATTCCTGATCAGCTGCAATAAAACGCACAACAGCAGTCAGGGTAATAAGATGAATTCACTGATGGCTTGGGCTGTATTTAAGGCAGTAACCAAGAGATGACGCTTCCTTTCCAAACCAATCTCTCTCTCCACTTTGAAATGTTTCATAGGTCTATAGATTTTAAGCTGAGACCATCTGGCCATTATGAACCTCTAATCTGATTTCCTGCATAAAACCGGCCAAAGAAACTCACTCACTAATTTCTCTACCACGCCCCTGACATGTGTCTGATCCATAGTGGAGCTTTTTAGAAAGCTATCCAATATTGATTTGAAGGCCTCAGGTGATGGCAAATCCAACTCATCACTAGATAAATTGTTCCAGTGGTTAATTACACGCACAAATTGACCCATATTTTCTAATCTGAAATTATCTATCTTCGCCTTCCAATCCTGAAACTCATTGTTCATCCTTCTGCTAGATTAGAGCTGTCTACTATCAGGAATCTCTTTCCTATTGTAGATGGTGACAACAGTGATTATTCATGTCGCCTGCATTCATGAGTCCCACTGAATGTGCCCATTTATGATGAGCTTCACCATGGGAAGTGCTTGAGTCAACAGGCCCATGCAGATCGTCTGGAGCTGCCCCTGGTTTTTCCCTTGTATCTTTATATTCATAACACCCTCAGCATTGTAACAGCTGGGGAGGATGTTATTAATATACACTGGGCTAGCCTGCCTATCTAGCTATCCATCCATCTCCATATACTAGCTATAACCATACCCCGGATCTATGTATCTATCCATCCCCATGCGCCCAATCTATCTTGTCTATCATATCTATCTGCCTCTTTAGTAATATGTATTTTCTGCACCATACATATAATAATATGCATTAAGAACAAATGGTGTTAAAAATAAGCTTCATTGTAGAGCAAACCCTCAATTTAACAGACCCCAATTTAACGGACTTTGCAAAAAACAGACACCGTCCGCCAGCCCCTATGCCCCCTGTTAAATAAATGCTGGCTACTTGCCAGAGCCGACGGTGCCACTGCAGCGGCTGGGGCCAGTGAAGGTGAAGGAACTGCCAGAACGTCTGGGCTCGCTGCTGTGGCTAGGGCTGTGGGAGCAGCTGGAGTCAGTGGTCAATATTCAGTAACACAGGAGGCTCTCTACCGGGGGGAGAGACAGCTCAGTGGCTTGAGCCCTGGCCTGCTAAGCCTGGGGTTGTGAGCTCAACCCTTGAGAAGGCCAAACAGATGTCAGGGGTGGTGCTTGGTCCTGCCAAGGTGGCAGGGGACTGGACTAGATGACCTCCCAAGGTGTCTTGCAGCTCTAGGAGATGTACATCTTCAATTATATTGATACCCCTTACATGAGCACCTAGTACAGGGGCACATTTCATTTCTGTGTCCTGACTCGACCAAGCTGGCTGCATTCCTCCCAGGTCTTGGACCACACAGTGCCTCCAGTCCTGCAGATTCTGACTGAACAGACTTTCAGCACTAACAGACACCTCTTACCCCCTATTAATCCATTAAATCAAGGGTTTTCTGTACTTATGCAGCCTAGACAGGCCTATGCATTTTCTGTAACCCTGCTCTTTGTGCTCAAAGTCCAACAATTCTTTGCCTCCACTGACGTAAGCTTTGGCATAGGGAGATATGAATCTGTTCAATGTCAAGATACATTTGTTTGTTGTTTTAGTCCAAGCTAGGTGAGCAGCACCTCAGAGCGGTACCTTGTGGTACGAGGATCGAAAGCAAAGAGAAGGAAGAAACGGGACCACAGATTAAAGAACTGGAACAAATGAGTGGGTTGGATTTCGGTGACACGCAAAGAGATGTGTAACGTGTGAGCTCATTCTATAAATACTATCCGCTGAAATGTGGAACTTTGGGAACACACCCGCCGCGGAAGGGGAATGTAACGTAGCTTCAATACCATCCCAGTCCCGAGCTGAGCTGCCCCGGGGACGCTGCTGGACCGGGTTGGCCCTTCTTCTGTGGGGCGACGTCTTCGTAACGGCTCCTGATGTCGCGGCCCAGGAAAGCGAGCGGCTGAGAGTGCTGGGCTGGCCCCAGCAACGGGAAGAGAGAAGGGGCGGGAAGTCCTGACCTAGGCTGTGCTCAGCCCTTGGCAGGACTGAGTCCCCAGAGCCTCCATATGTAGGAAGCCCAAATGGAAGAAAAGGGGACCCCAAGCGTGAGGCACTGACACAGCCCAGATGTGGGGAGCGAATACCTGTATTCATTTGCCTGGGGGGTGGGGGAGCTTTGAGGTCCCAGACTTTCACTTCGAGGGGGGCGCTGGCGGCGCTTGGCCACCGCGGTGGGGAACAGCAGCCCTGAGGCTGCCGGATCTGGCCTCTGGAGGCCTCCCTCTTTCAGGGGACCCAGGATGGCTCAGAGTCACTGCGGCAGTTCCTATGATGCCCCCCGACTGGTTCCTGGTGCTGAGGGCGGCCAGGGCAGCTGAATAGTGGTGCCTCAATGGCTCCAGTGCTCAGCCTGGCACCTAGAGGCTCCAGGCTCTGGGTAACACAGAGGTAACCTTTGCCCCCACCCCGGGCTTCAGCTCGTAGACGTGGGAACCAGCAGCACCACACCACCTCCGGTTCCTGGCCCAGCGCCCAGGGCCCCAGCTGACTCCCCCTGTGTGCCACTCACTTTGCTGCCAGCTTGATACCCATGGAACCAGGTGCTGCCCGCTGGTGACCCCTCCCCGGCACAGGGAAGGGCTGGGGCAACAGTCCTCTGCCCCCGGCCCCCCCCCGCCTCTTCCGCGCCCTTTCCCCACCCCTGCCCTGCCTCTTCACCCAGCCAAAGCAGCAGCCCAGGAGCCTACTGGGGCCAGAGGAGCTTTGCTTCCCTGGCTGCTGTGTCACGCGCCTGCCAGGGAGTGCAGGGAGGAGGGGCAGGCAGAGCCCTGCTGCCGGCTCTGCACCCAGGATCCTGGCTACTGCCTCGTGGGTCCAGGGCCCTGCTGCTGCCTCCAGGCCTGGGGTCCTATCTTCCGGCCCTGTGCACTGAGGTCCTCAGCTGCCAGCCCTGCTCCTGGCCTCAGCTGGGGGCGGGGAAGGAGAGGAGTAAGAGGGGGTGTCAGCACCCCCGCTCTAAAAACTGGTCCCGCCCCACTCTTTGTGCTGGCTGCTCCTGGGCCAGCCTGGAGACGCCAGAGTCAGGGCACAACACGTCCAGAGGCCGGGGCTGCTCAGTCATCACGCGGACAAAGCTCACAAAGTCAGTGGCAGGTTTACTGGAGTCAGTGCGGAGGGAAGACATCATGACTGGTTCAGATAGAGGGCCAAATCCTGCCCAGCAATCAGTGAGTGCAGCTGCAGTGTCTTCAGTGGGAACTGTGGACCTCTCCTGGTGGGTGGACATTTGGTGGGTTCCATCCCCACTGGGGACAGTGAACACTGGGCAGCTGAATAGGCACAAAGACTCCTAGAACACTAGCACTGGAAGGGACCTCGAAGGGTCACTGAGTCCAGGCCCTGGTCCACATGGCCGCCCC
The DNA here is from genome assembly GCF_033958435.1 of Carettochelys insculpta. NCBI lineage: Eukaryota > Metazoa > Chordata > Testudines > Carettochelyidae > Carettochelys > Carettochelys insculpta. The sequence goes on from NC_134151.1 coordinate 3,042,622, forward strand.
GCCCACCTCTTACACTCTGAAGGTGAAAGGTCAGAGGCTCACCAAATCATGACACTGGGGTGTGATTCCTTCTCCCTGCCCCTTGGGGATGGCAGGGAATCACAGAATCCCAGGGCGGGAAGGGACCTCAGGAGGTCATCTAGTCCAGCCTGCTGCTTCAAGCAGGATCAACCCCCACGAAGTCATCCCAGCCAGGACCTTGTCCAACCTCAACTTAAAAACCTTGAGGGATGGAGAATCCACCACCTCTTTAGGCAAAGCATTCCAGTGCTTCACCACCCTCCTGGGGAAGTAGTTTTTCCTAATATCTAACCTACACCTCCCCCTCTTCAACGTCAGACCATTGCTCCTTGTTCTGTCATCTGACACCGCTGAGAAGTTTCTCACCCTCCTTTTTAGTGCTCCCCTTCAGTAAGTTGAAGGCAGAAATTAAATCACCTCTAAGTCTTCTCTTCTGTAAACTAAACAAACCCAAATCTCTCAGCCTATTCTCATAGGTCTTGTGCTCCAGCCCCTTAATCATTTGTGTTGCCCTCCACTGAACCTGCTCCAGCAAATCCACATCCTTTTATACTGGGGGGCCCAAAACTGGACACAATATTCCAGATGTGGCCTCACCAGTGCTGAATAGACGGGAACAACCACTTCTCTAGATCTGCTCGAAATGCTCCTCCTAATGCACCCGAGGATGCCGTTAGCCTTCTTGGCTACAAGGGCACACTGTTTACTCATATCCAGCCTTTCTTTAATGTAGCTCCTGTGCCGGCCACATCACACAGCATTCTCCTCCGTAATTCAGATGGACACATTTCCTCCTGTTACAGCTATTGCTCATGTAAGTGACTTTGGATTGTGCCATCCTTCACGCTTACCCAGGGCTCTGTGGCGAGATGGTAATTGTCTGTTTATGCCTGGCCCTGACTATGGTCCTGATAGGAGAGAGAGAATGATGGACACATGTCCTTTCCTAAGGAAAACTGTTCACTGTGGCATGTACGCAGGGAAGCATGGGGAGAATGAAGTCAGACCACTAATAGTCCTTAGTGTCTAGGGAGCTCCATTCAGATTACCGGGCCACCCCCCAAAAAAGACAGTCCTGGCCCCAGAGCTCACAGTCTGCCTTACCTGATGGAGTTAATAAGCTTCGAGGTGTCTTCCTCAGCCCCGTCAACATGGAATCCATTGGGGATATTTTTCAAGGACAACCGGCTGAGCACATTCTCCGACCGGCTGCTGGTTATCGAGTGCCTCAGAGGGCTCCCCAAATCCCCCTCTGCTGGCTTCATGGCCGCTTGCTCTTCCTTATCTGCTGCCATGTGGTGCAGGGCTCCTTTGTGCTGGGCAACCAGTTTCTGCTCCCCAAGTTCTGGGCTTTCCTTGACCCGTTGCTGAATCAGCGGGGTGAGCGGTGCCTCAAAGCTGACACAGCTGTCTGTCTCGTCTGTGAGGGAGAGCACGTCCAGGGAGTCCAGGCTGCTGTAGTACGTGCCCTTCATAAGGTCGGACTCCACGATTTTTTCAAAGGTCGAGCTGAACCCATCCCTGATGTCTTTCAACTGCAACTGCTCCTTGTCATCCTCTGAGCAGCCGTGCTTGGCCTCTCCAGCGGCGAACCTGCAACACAAGGGTAGATGCATGAAATACCCGGCTTCCCCTCCCAGGGCTCAGGTGCACCTGACTAGGAGGACAGCCTGGAGGCTGGAGGGCTAATCTGAGGGTCAGGAGCAGCTCTCTGCTCTGCCCCAGAAACCCTGCGTGGCCGCAGGCAGGTCACTTCGGCCTGAGCGCACAGGAGCGAGGTCTGTAAGTCCCTGTTCCGGGAGCACTGTGAGACCCCAGTCTCCCGCAGCGCCTTGGCGGTAGGTTCTCCCTCACGGGCCAGGTTCAGGTCATGGGGCGCCTGCGCCATTGCCATCCTCTAGGTGCCTGAGCGGCTGCCTTTGCCTCCACCCCACAAGCATACGCTAGGCGGGAATTCCTGGGCTTGACCGCCGCAGGCCGCCTGCCAGATCAGGCTTCTCAGGCGAGTTCACACACAAAAGAGCTGGGGCAGGGGCAGATGAACTCTCCTCTTGGCCCAGGTTAGGGCACTCACCCCCGGCTGTGGGAGACCACAGTTTAAATGCCCCCTGCAGAGGGATCGGCCCCCTTTGTGACCAGGGCTCTAACCACTGGATTTTACGGTGCTTTGGGGCAAGGGGGCTCCCTCCATCTCAAGCCACTGCACTGTGGATAAACACCTGAGGAGCGACTGCAACAGGCGGCCAGGACCCTGGGTCTCCCTGCTGGGCAAGGGCTCGACACACCATGCTACAGGGGCTTGTGCTCTCGCTTGTCCGCTGGCCCAAGTGGCAATTGGCGAGAGCGAGGAGCGAGCTCTGGAGCAGAGATGGGCTCTGACCCACTGCTCCGGAGCTCCACCCTCCAGGACCATGGAATGCTGGTCCCAGCTGCCCAGCTGACCCCACCAATCCAAACCCACCAGACTCAACTGGGGACGCTTGCGTCTGAGTTAGCAGCTGGGCCCAGCTCCGTAATGGGCTGATGCTGACATGCTAGGACTCTGGAGAAGCTGAGAGTGGACCTTCTCTACTGACTGTATCTCCTTAACAGCAAAAGCCCTCCCAGCGCAGCTCTGAACAGCCCTGCACTCTGGATCTAGATCAGAGCTCGGCAGGGCAGCTGTGTCTCTGCCGTCACCTGTTCCAGTCTCAACCGCGAGTCAGCTTGAGCTCGTTTATGGCTTTGCCTCAAATCACCACCCATGCTAATAGTTTCGGGGGCAACCCGGCAATTTGAAGGTCGGCTCTGAATCGTTTGGGTTCATTCAAGTACAAAACCACCCCCAAACCACAGGGGTGCAGTGGACCTGAAATGGGCAACGTGCTTTGTGCTGGGTGTGCCAGAGAGGGGAAAGGAGCAGCCTTCGCGCAGAGCCAGCAGAAGTGAAAGTGCCCAAATCTTGTTCGTGCAGAGCAGCTGGTTGGAAACACTCGGGAATCTCATGGGATTCCCAGCTCTGCTTCCAGCAACAGCCATTCACACGGGCTTGTGCAGGGAGCAGGGCTGCCTTTTAGCACCGCAAGCCAGGTGGAAAAGCCCGGAAAGCATTTTTCTTTTTCCCGATTGTGTTCCTTTCTGCTCCTTGGGACACATCCCAATGAGTGCAGGCCCCTCTACCTCAGGAGCAGGATGCGCTGCGCTGGGAGTTCTGTGGTGCACCTTCACTATGCTGCCGTTACCACCAACCTGAAGTTTTCCACCCTTGGGATCACCCTGCGGAGGGTTTTTCAATGCACTGTTAAAAGGGTGCCAGGGTACTGCTGACTCTGGAGGCCCAGAAAAGGTGTGTGAATGGATGCAAACCTGCTATGGTTATTCCTTTTCTGGTACTCCCTTCATGGTGCTGTACAGACATCTAGGACAATACAGCTCCTGCCCTGTGGAGCATCAAACCCGAACCTTGTATGGCCTGTAGGGGTTCAGAATGAGTTGTCTACTGGGGGAAAAAAACCAGGGCTACGTCTACACGTGAAGCCTACATCGAAGTAGCCTATTTCGATGTGGTGACATCGAAATAGGCTATTTCGATGAATAACGTCTACACGTCCTCCAGGGCTGGCAACGTCGATGTTCAACATCGACGTTGCGCAGCACCACATCGAAATAGGCGCAGCGAGGGAACGTCTACACGCCACAGTAGCACACATCGAAATAAGGGTGCCAGGCACAGCTGCAGACAGGGTCACAGGGCGGACTCAACAGCAAGCCGCTCCCTTAAAGGGCCCCTCCCAGACACACTTGCACTAAACAGCACAAGATACACAGAGCCGACAACGAGTTGCAGACCCTGTGCATGCAGCATGAATCCCCCGCTGCAGCAGCAGCAGCCAGAAGCCCTGGGCTAAGGGCTGCTGCACACGGTGACCATAGAGCCCCACACGGGCTGGAGAGACAGCGTCTCTCAACCCCCCAGCTGATGGCTGCCATGGAGGACCCCACAATTTCGACGTTGCGGGACGCGGATCGTCTACACGGTCCCTACTTCGACGTTGAATGTCGAAGTAGGGCGCTATTCCGATCCCCTCATGAGGTTAGCGACTTCGACGTCTCGCCGCCTAACGTCGAAGTTAACTTCGAAATAGCGCCTGACGCGTGTAGCCGCGACGGGCGCTATTTCGAAGTTAGTGCCGCTACTTCGAAGTAGCATGCACGTGTAGACACAGCTCAGGTGTGTTTGAATCCTCCCCCTTTCCAGCCTCTGGGTGCAAGACCTGAGAGAACCTGAGACTGTGGTTCTGCTGCGGGTTTTCAAGCTCATTATGAACCAAACGAGATCACAGCACTTACTAGCAGTCCTGACTTCCAGCTCTGTCCTGGACAATGTATTTATACCTTCTATAAAAATCTCCTTGTGCAGAACTCACCAATGCTGCAAGATGGCCCAACAGCCGTCAGCGCCAGCTTGGCTGCCGGCTTGGGGAAAGGTACTCCCACCCGTGGGAGCAAGCAAACCAGAAAGGAGCTAGCACAGATTGCCCCTGGCCTCAGTGCAAAATGCCAGGACCTGGTTCTACAAGGCCAGGATGGACCCTCACAAGGGCACGGCTCCAAGTCTGGAACACCTGCGTGGGGGGGAGTGCAGGGACTCAGAGATGAACCCCCCCACAAATTCAAGCGTCTCAGGGTTGGCGCTGGGCCCATACCCCTACTGTGCCAGTCTCCCTGAACAAGCCCAGCCAGCCCTGCACTCTGCCCCTCCCTGCAGAGCACAGTGCCATTAGCTGTGGAGTTAGCATTTCCCTTCTTCCTGAGGTCCTAGTGATTTAGTGCCGGCGTACGTTGCCATGATAAATGAACGCTGCTCCCTTGCAGGGAACATGTTAATGAGCCACAGGCAGAGACGGGAAATAAGGATGTGTTCCATAACATTTTCCACCAGCATCACGTTATTGCACGGTGAGCAAATAAAGCCCAAGGGCAGCAATTGTAGGGGCCGGTTTTGTAAAATCTCTCGCCAGTACGTACCCACCTGTAAACGCCCCCAGCTCACCCGTCCCAGAAAGGGTAAGAGCATGATGGGGTCCATATAGTGGGGGGTGCTGAGACCCATCGAACACAAGGTAACCCCATAAAGATGGAAATCACTTCAAGTCAGGGGCATGGCAGCCCCCCGCCAAAACTCCAGCCCCTCTGCCAGGCGATGAAGGTAAAGAGCTCTGCTTTTCCTGCTGCTCCCTGGTGCTGCCGAAGGCAAACAGGAGAGGGCAGCATTGGGCTGGCGTTTCTCTGGGCGATCTGGAGCCTCTCCATGCTGGATGACAGTGTGAACAAAGGGACTTGGTGTCAGGCCCACGGGGTTTCGAAGGAACGGGTGCATGGGGTTATTGCAGCTGGGCTCCTGTGTGCTGAAAACCACCTGATCGCTCTTTGCACGGAGGATCCAGGACAGCACGGCACCGATCGAGTCGGGTCCATGACTCTGCTGACAACGTTGTGTGTTGTGGCTGGCTTTCAGTGCCGGGTCTTGTTAATGCAGTGCCATTGGGGAGTATGGCTCCGTTAGCTGCAGAGAATAGCTCAAGCCTGTGCTCAGTAAACGGATGCTTTTATCTTAATCAAGCATCTGTCACCACGAATCCACAGGTTCCCAGCCTTGGTGTCATCCTGGGGAGGAATTTTCAGTGCCTAGTTAAAATGTGCTGTCGTCATTTCAGCATCCCAGGAATGCTGCGATGCCATCAGGCAGCTGGCGGTTGTACTGTGAGGCTGTTCTGGTTACCCCAGCTTGACAGCTACAAGGGTGCAGCCGTGGGATGGGGTCACCACCCTGAGACCACACCACTGTCAGCTTGGGGCTGATCATGCACCAGTGTGTCGTACAACTGCCGAGGAACAGATGTAACCCACACACCTATCAGAGGTGGTTCACTGTCCCATTTACTGGCACTGAGACCACGTATGGAGAGAAGGAAGATGTCTCCAAGACAGCCATAGGTGAGCACCAGTCCAGCAGTCCCAGGTTCAGTTCCACCTGTTGGTGTTACCAGTGGGAGCTTGTCTGGGATTTGAACCTGGGCTCTCTTACAGCTTAGAGCATGGGCCTCTACTGCTTGAGCTAGAAGCCAACTGGCTCCGAGCTAAGGCTGTAGCAGACACTCATTCTCTCTCTCTCTCTGTACACGGTCTAGCTGCCACAACATGCGACACTGAACCACACCCAACTGGTGTGTGCTTACACAAACACAGCACTTGAATCCAAGCCATCATGGAGTGTTTCACCAAGGCCCACCTATGGCAAAAGCCCCATTCCACCCCCCAAATTTGTCTGGCTGCAGCACAACTGAGTTTTGAAATCTTACACTGTGGCCCTACAGGAAGAAGTTAAAACATCTTTGCCTCTGCCTGTGTCTGTGACAGCCCTGGACGTGTCTGGGGCTTCTCTGGTTAAGCTGAGCTGGTTGCGCCAGGAGCTTTGAAATCAAGGGCTGTGCAGAGAAGCTTGACTGTGAATGCTGCCTCAGTGCAGATCCTGGTGGGCTACCTGCAGAGTTTTCTCTACTTGTGTCCAAGCCTGAGAGGTTTGCAGGCACTTGGGTGATGCTGAAGGATGTGCCATTTGCTACCGTGGAGGTGAGAAGTGAAATCACCCATAGTGTCGGTTTCCCATATGGAAACAATAGTTAGACTCCTGCTTAAAAGCCCCGTGATGAATAATTTCTCCAGCTGGAATGGCCCATCCTTGGGGGAGGTTATGGAGAACATGGAGGCTGAACAACCAGCAATATTGAACTTCTTTGTGGTTCTTCAGACCTTGGTCTGGTGCTGAGCTGGTGGGTATGTGGATGGTCTCATCCCGGTGACGGATGAGGATGGGAGGTCTGCAATCATCCTTTTATATCTGTTACTGTCACCTGCCTTTCATGCCGTGGACCAGAAGGTGATTTCGATACATCTTCTAGCCGGGGTTGGCCATGCAGGGTGTGCTGTGAAAAGTTGACTTGTCTCTGGACAGTGGCTCAGCAGGGGCCTGGTGCAGGAACTTCTTTGGACTGGTTCTATCCCCTTTTTCTGAAAGCACCCAGAGAGCGGTCCTGGTCCCGAGGGCACTCTTCTGTGCAGTACTTAGGGTTTCGCTCTGTCACCCCCTGGATGGGGCCTTTCCATACATTATTGGCTGGTGGCAGCTCTCAGCCTTGTCCTTCCATCTCTTCTAAGGCAGCTGATGTGCGAGGGAGGAATTCAGCTGATCTCGAGCTGAGCCGGGGGCCCCAGGGCATGTGAGCTGTTGGAGACTTGATGCAGACTAGGTTGGGATAGTGAAGGGAAGGAAGTAAAGGAGATGGCGCTGATCATGCCAGTGCCCTTTCCCTGCTTTACCCGGCTGTCTTGCTGGCTGTCTCACCGGCTGGTGGATGTGATCATCCCAGATGCATCGTATCAGCCATGCTCGCTACAGAGGTTACATCCCTTTGACAGATGTGGCCCTTGCTCCAAGCCCCCTGCATCCTGGCCATGGGCTGGGTGTCATGTGCTCCCCACGCAGCCATATCATCCAGCTGATGGGCCAACCCAGCTAGAAAAGAATGTGATACCACGGGGGAAGCAGTGAGCCTCCTTGGAAGGACGGCAGGCCTTGGCCCTGACCCTGACCCTGACCCTGGGCTTTCTAGGGGAAGGGGTCAAGATTGGCTTTCAGATCCGGTCACTGGAGTCCCAGGGACTGGAAATGTGCCCCATGCTCTCTGTGGCACCCTGGCAGGTTGGGTCAGCTCTTGGGTCACTGCTTGAGCAACAGCCCACCTGGGAAGAGGCTGGGGGTAGGGCCCAGATCCCAAGGCCTGGGGCCAGCCTGCAAACCACCTGTTTCCCCAGGTTTCTCTGGGGGGGGGTGTGGGAAGAAGGGTGGGCAGCAAGGGGACTCGGGAGTTGGGTGGTACCTGTGCTGGGAGCTCAGGGTAGAGATGGTGGATGTGGTCTCCTGGCCTACTGATCATCTCTGTTAGTATTCATGAACACAGCTCCAGGGCACCGGATGGGCCTTCAAAAAGCCCGTGGACAGGGAATGCAGAGCGCCCCGGGCTCACGGGGGAGCTGTGTTTGCAGCCAGGTGTGGCAGTGAAAAAGCCAGGCTGGAGGGCAGGTGTTACCACCTCCCATGGCAGGTAAGAGGGACAATGGGCCATGCACAATACTTGAGAACTGCCCAGTCCCCATCCAAATTCAGGGCAAGGGCAGGTTCACCCATGTTCAGGGATGCCAGCCCAAGTTCCCCAACAGCTCCCGGAAGAACAGCCCAGCAGCCGGCCTTACAAAGCAGTATCCTTCTCCCCGTGATTTCCTGCCCCAGGCCGTGGCAGCTCTCCCACCTGCGGCTGCTCTTTGGCAGCAGCCTCTGCCCAAGGGGTTAGGTAGCTCCTTCAGCACCTTTCCTGGGGCCGCAGGTGGTTCTCCGCCCGCTGCTGGCCTGACAGCTGCCTCCTGAATTCCCAGCGTCTTCTGGGACGGGTGGATGGATCCATGCCCCTAGCTGCTTCAGTGTGTGTGGGGGGGGTGGGGGCAGGGGGAACAGGGATGGACAGTCCCGGGGCCGTCCGGCCCCCTACTGAGTGCAGGGACCCAGGTGCCTCAGAATCCCTGAAGCAATCACTAAGGAATCCGAGGTTTCCCTAGCAACTGCCTGGTGGCGGGTGCCCCATAATCCTTAGCTCATGGCTGCCTAGTTACCATGCAAGGTTGATGATGTGTGTCTGTCCTTGGCACCTGGAGAGCCCTGGCAGGCAGAGGAGAGAGACGTTTCCGGGATGGTGTCTGTGGAGCAGTCTGACCCCCTAGCAGATCTCATAAATACTGAGGAGGCTCCAGCCGCTCCTGGCAGCCCCACAAGAGTTTGCTCAGGGCATGGATCTAGCCTGCAGGAGCCAGGATGGGGGACCAGCCCCAGCTAAGCATGGAGAGGGCCCCCTTGCAGGCAGCAGAAGTGAGACGTGACAGTGGATCATAGTTATTGGAGATGGAAAGGGTCTGATAGGTCGCTTAGGCCCAGGCCTTCACAGACTCAGCCACAGCACGCATGTTCAGTTCATTGACTGGGGACTGGACAGGCTGTTAACTGGACCAGATGCCACATGGCCATGACACGGTTCTCCTTGCCTAGGCTGAATCTCTGGAGCTGTGGCTCTCAACTTGAAGCCCAATCAGCACACCGCTGCAGCCCATGGGACATCCTCTGGGCCCTACCGGTAGCAGATATATGGTGTGGATGTGGCCTACCTAACCCAGAGAGCTGCACATGCGGCCGGCGCTGGTCAACGGGTGGAGAACTGCTGCTTTGGAGGCTGGACTAGACTCTTTCACAGACACAACATTTGTCTCCACCTCCAGTCTGTGATCTGCAGAAATGCCTGGTGGATAAGAGAAGACGTCCGCAGAGTTGCAGGGCTCTGGTCTGGACCTCCGTCAAAGTGGGGAGTCTCTAGTGTGACTGCTACAGCCAACGCAGTACACGAGGGTGTCTTTCCTTCTCCAGCCACCTCTCACTTAGCACGCAGCTCAGGCGCTGGCCAGCAAAGGCCTCTAGAGACTTCACTGGGTGTTGGGTTAGGCCATTAGACCCCAGCGCACAGGCTCAGCCCTACCGACCTCCCGCAGACGCCTATAACATCATCCCCATTAATGATCCGGGCGCTGGGTTGGATGGGTAACAAAATGTGGCAAACAGCGGCCCACGTCGTGGAAGCCATCCACACCACCCGGCAGGTGGTATCACCCGAGTCACAGTTTGTGGCTGTGTTTCACAGGGAAACACTGATTGCTTCAGTGTTCCTCATCCTGCCAGTCGTTGGAAGAACATTCACCAGCTGTGACCCTAATGAGCAAGTTCGTCTACGTGGTGCGTCAACCAACGGTACCATCAGTTTCTCTGTGCACCACGACAAGTATTGGGGGAGAGCCCTGTTAGTCTGTCTCCACAAAAACAACGAGAAGTCTCGTGCCACCTTACAGCCTGACAGATTTATCGGAGCATAAACTTTTGTGGGCAAAGACGGAGCATCTGATGGATGGAGTCAATGCCCACGAAAGCTTATACTCTGATAAATCTCTTAGTCTATAAGGTGCCACAGGACTTCTTGCATATGCGTCACGAAAAGATGCTGGACTTAGAGAGGGCTTGTGTCAGCAGCACGTGTGGCAGGGCCAGGGCAGAGAGTCCCTCAGAGGGAGCCCAGACAAGCAGAAGGGCCTGCGGAGCAATCACAGGCAGCTGGGCGGGAGATGGCTCAGCCTGAGTGGGGCCAGCTGACTCCAGGACTGGTGTAACAAGAGGCCTTTAAAAGCCCTTCACCGTGGGAAGGGCAGGGAGGGAGCGGGAGAGGTGAGCGGGAGTGGCGAGGAGACCAGAGCAGGTTTGAGAGGAGCAGAGAAGAGGACCAGGAGCACCAGAAGTCACAGGGCGAGAATGGGAGCTTCAGCAGATCAAGAGGGAGAACCTGCTACAGCTGCAGCCTGGAGAAGGTACCGGGGGAATCGGTTGGGGAAGTGGCCCAGGGAGAAGAGCTGCTGTACTCAGGGCCAAGGGAGTCAGCCCTTCCCACCAGCAGCCGCAAAGGGCCCCCGGGCTGGAACCCGGCACGAGGGGCAGGGATGGGGTTCCCCCCAGACTACCCCTCACCCCAGCGAGGGCAACTGGGCCCTTAAGTGGGTCCAGTGGACTGAGCAGAGGCCAGAAGCCCAGGAACAAGACTGACTATCACACAAGAGTCAGAGATCCCGGGGTAGGAGGGTGACAGGTTGGTTCCTGCATCACTGCAGAGCAGGAATCCCTGTTCTCTGCAGACTCCTTTGTAGCTCGCTGCTTAGGGTGACTTTGCATGTGATCCTGGGCCTGCTGCCCTCCCTCCCTGCTCCTTCTAGGTTGGAGCAGGGGCCTTTTCATGAGGGCTCACCCTTCCCTGATCTTCAACAGACACGGCAGTTTGGGGTCAGTGTCAGGCCCAGCCTTAGGGGGAGGTGAGCAAGCTCCAAATCCCAGGGGCATCTGCCACCCACTGGCCAGGCCCCGTGGTCAGCCTGGTGCCTTGGGCCCCACCCAGCAGCCAGGCCCCACCCACCTGCGGGGCCCCGCCAGGCCAGCTCACTTCAAGCCGTACCTCCAAGCCCACAAGTAGCCAGGTAACAGCCCTGCTTCCTGGCACTGGGGAACAAGCTGTTCCGGACCATCACGGCACCCATCACCAGCTTGTCTGCTACTCCCATAAAGCTCTATTCCTTAAAGTGGCCATGCCCTGCAGCAGGACGTGCTGGCCTCCAGCTCCTTCACTGCGCTAGACCGCCCACTCCCTGACTTGGATTTGCAACGATTTTATGTACTCCCACTTGACACTAATGTTGGAAATTCAGGTTTCATCCACCTGGGAAGACAATGCTGCCTGGAGAATGGCGCACATCCCCAGGGCACACGAGCGAGCGAGGAGAACCAGAGAGGGGCAAGGTTTTCAGCCGGTTTAAAACTGTTTGGATAAAACGCTCTCCCCGCCTCCCGTTTTGGCACCATTCCACTGAAGAAGAGGTGGGACCATGTAACTGCACCAGGCAGGACCCAGATGCTGGTAGAGAGCTGTGACACCTTCTCCCGAGAGCCCCCTGCATGGGTGGACCAAAGGACACAGCTCCCAATGCTGCAGCGATTGCAGGAGAGCTGGAATAACTCAAAGAGGCCACTCGGGCTACGTCCACATGGTGGGCTCTCTTTTGGGATTTGGTGGTATCCCGAAACAGATGCCCATGACTACGCAACGTGCCCGTTGTCTTGAACCCGTTTGAGATAATGGGTGTGCTATTCCTTGTGAACCTCATTGCAGGACGAGTACCGGGGTATCTTGCAATAGGGCATTATTTCAACTTGTGGGGCCATTTAGCCAGCGCCATTTGCCGAAATAGCCTATGTCAAGGTTAGGGCGCTGTCCGGACAGAGCCTAAATTACACCTGGACCTCCCCTGTCCCCCAGGGCAGGGAGAGAACAAAGTGGATTTCATGGCACCTCTTCACAGGTCGTGAGTTCTGGACTGCACGCTGGAGTGGCTCACTGCAGAATCTCACCCTCAGGGTCGTTTGACCCCTGATTTTACCGCAAGTGACTAATGAACACCATGCAGAGCAGATGTCTTCGTTAAACAGCCACCAGCCTCACCTCTCCGGTGAAGGACAGGTAGGCCACAATAAATATCGCAGAGCCCTCTCAGCTGCCCTGCTGCAAAGCTACGCCCACAATAGCTGCAGTGACCAAGGGGGGACACACTATCTTCCAGGCCTCTTTCTCCACCATGAAGCACACGGACACAAACTGCCTGTTCTAAAGCCCTTTTGTGGTTGCTTTTCACTCAGCTTTTCAGGGAACCAGAGCAAATGTCCTTTCACCTCAGCCTGCTTCCCTTTCTCTCCTCCCTCCCGCTCTGCCCGGGGATCCCCAGCCCTCCCGGGCTGCCCCATGCCTCAGGTCTTCATCTGCAGAAGCCAAATCCAGCCCTCACCCCGCTCCCACTTCCGCGACCCAGAAGGAGACAAAGTGAGGTGACGCCTCACGTCCGAGATGAAGCAAGACCATCCCAGTCAAGGTCAAAAGAGTTTCACCCACAGGAAAGTAACAGAGAGGAAGCCGTGCTAGTCTATACACTATCAAAACAAAAAGCAGTCAAGTAGCACTTTAAAGACTAGCCAAATAGTTTATTAGGTGAGCTTTCGTGGGACAGACCCACTTCTTCAGACCATCGCCAGACCAGAACAGACTCAATATTTAAGACACAGAGAACCAAAAACAGTAAGCAAGGAGGACAAATCAGAAAAAGATAATCAAGGTGAGCAAATCAGAGAGTGGAGGGGTGGGGGGGAAGGTCAAGAATAAGATTGAGCCAAGTATGCAGACGAGCCCCTATAGTGACTCAGAAAGTTCCCATCACGATTTAAACCATGTGTTACTGTGCCGAATTTGAATATAAAAGCCAGCTCGGCCGCTTCTCTTTCCAAAACAGTGCGATAATTCCTCTTCAGTAACACACATACCTTGAGGTCATTGACAGAATGCCCCATTCCATTAACATGCCCACAGGAAAGCGTCTTCATAGAGATTGGAAATAGACTCTGGGGCCCTGGGGCCCATAGACATGTCCTGGACCTGACTCAGTCAACATTCAGTTTTGGGTTTGTCTACCTAAAGCAGCAATGAGGATCAGTAGAGAATGAATTCCAATGCACATCAACGACATGTTGTGCACTGAGTGGCTTGCACAGACTCTGCGGGTGAACACACTAATGCACATTAACATGCATGTTGAGTTTGCACCAGCAAGGTGCTGTTCGTGTGTGAATCGGTGATGTGCATCAGATGGGCACTAGATTACCCCTCGCCAAGCCCTGAGTTTTAAGACATGGTGAGACCCTGCATCTGATGGAACTTGGCCTTGTGAGGTGGAGTGACCTGCCTATTCAGTGGATTAGATTAAATAGCATGGAAGACATTTGCGTGGCGCATAGGCGAGGATCTTTATCTTTACTTGCATTACCCTCAGTCTCTGTAACAGAATTGAAATAATGATACATCCAGCTGCCTGGGTGTCTTGTCCAGTAATTCTTTCCATCATTATTGGGTATGGTGGCACGCGGAGAGCAACGGTTATTTATGTAACTGAACTGAGCGGGATATTTACACAGGGTGCTGCACCTTTCTTTTCTTGCTGGTTAATTTGTTGTAAAAACACCTGCCCACGTTTGCTGTATTTGCCGGACAGGGTCCTGCATCTGTAATTTCCCTTGCATTCTTCAAGTCCTCCAGGTTTTGTGCTGAAGGCAGCCCCCTCGTGAGGAGCTGTGCTAAGGAGCTATGGACGAGAATTCGAGCTCTGTCTGGCCATTCATCTTCTTGGAGAAGAAATGAATCGGCATAGGCCAATGCTGTCAAACGTAGGGACCACCATAACCATCTAAGGAGCACCCACCTTGGAAAACAGTGTGCCCAATGCTTGTTTAAATTAAAAATCCCCCTGCTGGTTTGAAGTTCTAGTTACACAAAAATTAGGACCATGGACTCAGCTGGCTTGGATGACTTATAAGAAAAACGATGTGATGTCAGTGATAAAGGAAGCTCACGCACAAGGACTCGAAAGTGTCTGATCCTGCATTGCCTGCTGGAGATGTGCTGGGAAGAGGGAAGCTGGAACAGAGGGAAAGAACTGGGCTCCCAGCTGGTAACCAAGAAATGGTTCCTAGCAGGGCTCTCTGCTGGAGCGCTGAAGTATTTTGCAGTTGTTTCTGGGGCGTTCTTCACCCTGTACCGGGTTTAGGGTTTATGCTAGATTGTAATGAAGCCTAAAGAAATGCACAAATAGCAAAGCAAGTTCTTGGATTAGAGAGCACAGTCAGGCTGTGCTCAGTTCCAACCTTTGATGTGGCATTTCAACGCTTCACACCTTTAGCATGCCCAGGGCCTCCCACAGTGGTCCACGGTTGCATCTTTGTTGTGTCCTAAGTCTTCAGCAGATAGCTCTTCTGCAAGCGATCTCAAAGAAAGCATTATCCCTCCATCAGCTCTGAGCTCGCACAATACGGGCATAATTGCATTGGCATTAGCACGCTTCACTGTGTGCCAGTGTCTGTATTATATTTTAATTGGTGTCCCCAGTGTTCACTGAAACCACATGGCTGCTCTTCTGGCTTTGGTCCGGGCAGACTCTCCCCTCGTCCTCCCCATCGCCAGACATCTGAGGAGCTGTTTCAATGAACTGCTGTGGAGTTTCCCTGGCCCAAACTCGGTGGCTGGTCTCAGGCTGTGGCTTCACATCCCCACGTCCCCATTGCTGAGCTGCTTATCAGCAGAAGACTGAGGAGGACAGCCATGCCCCAGGCTTTGCAGTGAAGGAAAATTCATTCTTAGGGAACTAAGGAGTTACTGAGGACTCAAACTGCTGCAAAGCACCATTTATCTTCCTCCTGCTGGTTGCGGGGAAGCCAAGCAAGGGGCTGCCCTCTTTTTTTCTAAGGAGGCTGTTCCACAAAATATTCCATCTCCTATTTGGAATTTTCCCTGTCTCCCTGCTTGGTGCTTGCACACTTCTGAAACTGTTCTCCCAGCCTCGGTCAGAGTCATCCCAGCTCTTTCTGCTCCACTCTTACATGGGACATGCATCACTCCAATCACTCGCAGCGCTCTTCCTCGGACACTCTGCAGCCAGCCAGCCTCTTTCGCGAGACCACACGTCCTGCAGTGGAAGAATCACCAAGACTCTGCTCACCCAGCTTGGATGCCTGATCGATAACACTGCTAGCCTTTAAGGCGCTACAGGACTGCTTGTATTATTTTTGTGAAACTCTGATGATGACCGTTTGGCAAGAGCTTTGCAAAAGGAGAGGGCATCACAGAACTCAGTGAGGGAGGGCCAAGCCAGCCAGGAGACCTGCAAGGTTATATGCTGAGCTATGGGAGGGGTGGGGAGAATAGGATGCACATTTGTCTGAGCAGTGAAAGAAATAGAGTGAGAATCCCAGTTACCTTAGCTGCTGCTCGGCGTCCTCTTCACTCAGCACCTCTGGAGTGTCCAGGAAGGTTTGCAAATGAACCCCAGAGGGCAGCTCGCTGTATAGCTCCTGGGAGGGAGAATCCCTCTCCTCCGAGTCCGGGTCGCTTCTCCCTGCGGCCGCACTGCCCTGCGCCTCTGCCACCTCCTTGTCATCAAAGTCCCCCTCCTGTCTGGGCTCAAACTCTGCATGCACGCCGTTCGTCAGCGCCGGGCCAGCGACGCTGCTGCTGTTGCTCTCTGACGGCTCTTGCTGCCCCCCGATGTGCTGCATTTCCCGCTGCTGCTGTACGCCTGGCGCCATTTCCACAGGGTCAGCCCCATGGCCAGGGCTGTCATTGGCCAGGCTGTTGCGTTCGCTTGCTTTGGGTGGCTCGGCTTGGCACAGGAGGCTGGCTTTGTCGCTGGAGGGATCTGCCGGCGCCTCACTCCCGTTAGCACAGGGCAGCATGGCTAGCTGTGAGCCCGAGCTCGGAGGCTCATTATACTCCACGGAAGCTAAAGGCTGATGAATGTTTTCATTCATGTTCAGCGGGTTCGCGCCGGGCTGGCACCACTCCTTGCCCTGAGTTACCCCAGGCCGGGTATTACCTGCAAAGGAGGAGAAAGAGAAAATTGTGAGCCTCTGAAATTAACAACATGACTGTCTCATGACCGTTTCAAAGGGCGGAGGAAGGAGACAAACTCACATCACCCCCAGCATCCAGAATCCCGGGACACAGCTGGGTGAGTGCTGCTTCTCAGGGGTGGCTGGAGGGGGGTGAAAACTTTCAACACTCCCACCCTCCCCTCAAAACAGAAGCCGGGGAGGTGGCGCGTGTCAATCATCTTTGTGCTTTTGGCCTGTGCGACAGAGGGAAGCAGCCGTATGATCCAAACACCGTTACAGTCTGAAGAGATCAACCTCTCTTCTCGGAGCAGCAGGAGGCTGGGGGAGGCACTTGTGTGGCCGGTGCTCCTAGAAAGTGCAGAGCCGGCACCCGTGAGACCACACGGTCTGAGGGCCCAGCTCAAAGGCACTTGTCCCTGTGCTCAGGATGTGACTCTGTCCTCCCGAGTGGCTGGAAAGATTTGAATCTTTTACAGGTTGAAGCTCTCTGCTCCGGCACCCCTGGGACCTGACCAGTGCCAGACCAGAGAATTCACCAGACCACGGGAGGTCAATATTGTCAAGCACATTCCCAACACTTCCCCTGCTTGCTGGGCCCTTAGAAGACATTTAGGGGTAAACTACAGCTAAGGAACAGCACAGAACACTGACAGCCAGGACCAGTGGCTGGAAACACATTTCTTGGCCACTCCATGATAAGGGGACAACTGGCTTACGACAATCATGCCAGACCAGGGATGTTGCCGGATCAGAGAGTGCCAGACTAGAGAGGTTCAACCTGATCTCATTGTGCTTTCACAGGCGGTCAAGCTTCATGCTTTTAAATCGAGAGCTTCCCAGATTCAAGCCCCCGAGAGCCTGCCCTGGTGCCCACTGGGCTAGGAGAGGTGTCTGTTACAGGTGAACCTGGGCAGATATTGTCCTTCAGAGTTTTTGGGCAGGGCCCTCAGGCTACTGACTCCAGGAGCATTGCTCTTCCAACACATTCACACAGCTGTCCCAGCCCTGAGCCGGGCTCAGCAGCTGTCGACATGGGAATACTGCTCCGTCTAAAACTCTGCCGGCCACAACAGTGTCAGAACTAGAATACAATAGCCCCCATCACAAACCAAAGACAGCAATCAGGTTCCATACTCAGACTGCAGCCATTCAGGGAATGGCTGGGTACCACCAGAAATGCTCCTGCTGGGGTTTGCCCTCAGCTTCAAACTCTCCTTGCTGGGAGAACTACAACCAACGTAACTGGTAGGCTGGAGGGGGCTGGGCTGAGATCATCATTCTGATCCAGATGGTTGGTGTTTCCGATGCTCCCTCACCTGCCTGTTTCTATCTGTTGTCTCCCCTTTTTCTTGGAGGGTCAGCTCCATGGGGCAGGGACCACGTTTTGCTCTTCAGTTGCACAATGGGGCCCTGGGCTAGGGCAAAGGCTTTTCGTTGCTAAAAAAGTGCAAGCAGGGCAGCTGTATGGCTGGCAGTGGGTTCCTGGTCTGCCCAGAAGGGCTTTTCACGGGCAGGTGTCCCTGCACTGGAAGCCAGAGATTCATGGTGCAAAGCGATACGAAGGGTACAGCTGCCCGTGATGGGGTGCTGCAGCAGGCTGCTACACCCACAGGTGGGAGAGGAAGTTGGATGGGAGAGCTCCCATGGTGGCAAGCAATCAGAAGAGAGGTGGCTCTGCAGAGCTTTTGGTGCCTGAGGACAGAGGTCCCCGTGGTGATTAGTGAGGCTCCAGAAGACATCAGAAAATCAGGGGAAGCACCAAGGTGGGTCTGGGCACGAGGCACCCACTGATAGTGGAGGGGACAGGGGATACTGTATTTGGTTCACAGAGTCGTGGGGGCACAGGGCTATTCGGAGATACAAGATCATGACAACAAGCAGTCCTGGGGCACCTTATGGACAAACAGATATTTTGGAGCAAAGCGGGTCTTTGCCCACAAAAGCTGATGCTCCAAAGTATCCGTTAGTCTACAAGGTGCTCCGGGACTTCTTGTTGTTTTTGAAGATACAGACTAACAGGGCCACCTCTCTGATAAGATCATGACAGACTGCAGGCAGGGAGGTACAGGGTACCTCCTCCCGTGTTTCTCTGGTGATACTTTCCCTCCCGATTCAAAGGCAGGTTCAGTCCAGGGCAGGGGGGTGGGAAGACGAATGGGCTCATTGCAATTTTGATAACACCTTGTAGTACAGCAGAGATGTGCAAATTTGCAAAATTATTCCTGCTGACTCTCTCTATCTAAAAATAGTTCCTTCGCTGTTGGAGTAACACTCCTTTCCCCTGCGCGTAAATACTGCTGAAACATGTCACCTGGCTGCCACTTCAGATCATCACAAAGGTGTCCTTTATGAATATCTGAGAAACGCTACTCGTGTAGGGCAAAAGGACAACGTGCTGCTGGGGCCAAATATCGCTGCAAAAAGGCACCTCACCTTCCTTCAGTAGATATCGTTACAAAATCGGCCGCTATTGCACAAAAAGCTGTTGATTACAAAACTGCATTTTCATATAAAGGAGTTTCAATTGACACCCAGCCTTGGCACGTAGCTGAAAGCTGCAACTGACAAACTGAACGTCAATATTGCTGAGGTGTCAGCATTGCTGGGGTTCAAGCATGGATGTAGAGACACTTAAAAATGTATCCAGAGGGAGGATGGCATCTCATAGTGCAGAGCCCAGGGTGCCTGGGTCCTTTTGCTAGTTCTGCAGCTAATTCACTTGAACAAACCATTTCATTTCTCTGCTTCAGTTCCCAATTTTGCTACACAGGGCTAGTGTTAGTGCTGTCAGGGGGTCCGCTGGGGTTAATTCATGTTTGCAGGACACTTCTGAATGTTTGGATGCTGTAGAAGTGCAGCTATTGATAATGATTGTGATGGACGTTAGGGGCTCCCTCAGTGCCATTGCATACTGGCTGAGGAAAGCTCAGGACAGTTGGCCAATTCTGCTGCCTACCTTACATGTTCATGCCCAAAGGAGGAGGTGGAGATGGGACAACCTTCAGTCTGGGACTGGAGAAGTGGTGGAAAGAGAAGAGAGACCTGGAAGGCGATAAAGGGGGATGATTCCACTTTTCCTCAGCCTCCTAGAGAACTAGGGCAGCTCAAGAGGAAGCAATGGGTGGCTATGCTGCACCACAGGCATTTCACTGCATGGAGATCAATGGGGGGTTGCCATTGGCCACTGCCCTCCATGTTGAACACGTCCAAGCAACAGCCAGGGAAGATGGGCTGATGCCAGCACCTGGAACCAGGCCACTTGAAAGCTGAGTTAGATCTGATCTGCCATGTCTGAACCCAGCCCTGCGGTTTTGGTTCCAGGCCAGACACAAACCCGGAAGGGTTCGTGGTTTCTGGTTCAAGTCTGGATGCAGTGGAAAGCTCACAAGAACAGCTGCTCTTGCAAGGGTTCTTCCTAGGGCTGTCAAGTGATTAAACAAAATTAATTGTGATAAATTCTGTGATTAATCACAGTCTTAACCAGTGATAGAATACCATTTGTGTAAATATTTTGGATGTTTTCCACCTTCTCATATATATTGATTTCAGTTACAACACAGAAGATAAAGTGTACCACGCTCTCATTTTGCTCTTTACAGGTTGATCCTCTCTAATCCAGCACTTTTGTCCAGCAACATCCATAATCTGGCATGGTTTTAGTGAGCTGGACGAACACCTATGGGTGTGGCCAAGTTTCCTGTGGTCCCATGAAGTTTGCTTGCAGCCTCCGGTGTTGGTTCTCAGCTTTCTGTGCTGTGATTTAGCTCTAATCTACCCCAACTGTCACCTAAAAGCCCAGTAGCAGTGAAATTATCAGTACTGCTGCTAGACAACATTGACCTCCTGTGGTCCGGCAAATTCTCTCATCATCACAAGTCAGGTCCTGAGGGTGCCAGATTAGAGAAGATCAACCTGTATTTTTATTATACAGGTCGGACCTCCCTTGGCCCAGCACCTTTGGGACCTGACTGGTCCCGAAGAAGGGAGTTTGCTGGACCAGAGGAAGTCAGTTCTTTGGGCTCCCTCCTGGCCACCAGTCAGGACCCTGGTCCCCAGGCTACTGCATGGCCTCTTGGAAGAGCTCAGATCCTGACCTGCCCAGCCCCACCTCCCCGGTTGCATCAAAGCAGCTCTGCTCCCAGCCGCCAGCACCTCTTCTGCTGCTCTGGTCCAGAGGCTCTCTGGTCCAGCAATAACAGTGGCCCTTCAGATCAGAGAGGTTCATCCTGTACATACATGCACTGTAATGTAGTTTACTTTCCAATTCACTTGATATAAGTACTGCAATGTAATCTCTATCATGAAAGTGAACATAGACATCTAGAATTATGTACCGCAATAAGCATCAGAAGGGTAGCCAAGTTAGTCTGTATCTCCAAAATCAACAAGAAACAACCCCCTCTCATGCATCTGATGAAGCGGGTCTTTGCCCACGAAAGCTTATGCTCCAAAATATCAGTTAGTCTATAAGGTGTCACAGGACTTCTTGTTGTTTTTGTACCTAAATAACTGGCTTCAAAAATAAAACAATGCAAACGTTAGACCCCACGCATCCTCTCAGAGCTCCTCCTTGTTTAGCCAACTGCTCAGACAAACACGTTTGTTTACGTTCAGACGATGTCCACTTTTTTGTTTACAGCACCACCTGAAAGGGAGACCAAGCATTCGCATGGCACTGTTGCAGCCAGCCTTGTCAGATATTTGTCCCAGATGTGCTAAGGAGTCAATGTCCCTTGGTGCTTCAACCAACATGCCAGATGTCCTACCTCCATGCTGATGATGGGTTCTGTGCGATAACAATCCAAAGTAAGGCAGAACAACACACGCTCTTTTTTATCATGTGAGTGAGATGCCACCTGCAGAAGATCGATTCTCTTTTTTGGGTGGGTTGGGTTCTGTAGTTTCTGCAGTGGAGTGTTGTTCTTTTAAGACTTCTGAAAGCATGTTCCATCCCCCATCCCTCTCAAATGTTGGGAAGCACTTTGGATTCTTAAATCTTAGGTTGAGTGCTGATGCACTCTTTGGAAAACTCACATTGGTATCTTCTTTGTGCTAGGTCAAATCTCAAAATGAATAACCTGTGCTGCTCTAACTAAAATATGTGGCAGAATCTGGATAAAACAGAACTGGAGACATGCAATTTTTCCCTAAGGAGCTGAATCACAAATTCAGTTGATTCACTATTTTAACAATGGTCATCAGCATAGACACATGCCCTTTGGAATGGTGGCCATAGCATGAAGGAGCATATACAAAAGTGCCCTGGGAACACCTGCTCTCAATGTCAGGTGACATTGTACAGAGGCAGCAGACAGCGTTATCTTCCGTAAGTGTAAACAGACTTGCTTGTCTTAGTGATTGGCTGAACAAGAAGTAGGACTGAGTGGACTTGGAGGTCTAAAGTTTTACATAATTTATACCTAACCGCAGACAAAACTAAAACGATTGGTGTTTGTAAGTTGTACATTCACAAAAGATTGCACTACAGGGGTGAACTATGCACTACAGAAGTGAATTGAAAAAAACATCGTACTGCTTTTAGTCATCATTTTTACAATGCAAATATTTCTAATAAACATAATACAAAATGAGCAGTGTACGCACTGCACTCTGTTGCAACTGAAATCTGTTTGAAAATGTAGAAAACATCCAAAATATGGAATAAGGTTTAATTGGTATTCTGGCTGGATAACCGTACCCAGAGAGTAGTTCTTAATGGTTCTCAATCCTGCTGGAAAAGTATAACAAGTGGGGTTCCGCAGGGGTCTCTGTTAGGACCGGTTCTGTTCAATATCTTCGTCAATGATTTAGATATTGGCATAGAAAGTACGCTTATTAAGTTTGCAGATGATACCAAGCTGGGAGGGGTTGCAACTGCTTTGGAGGACAGGGTCAGAATTCAAAATGATCTGGATAACTTGGAGAAATGGTCTGAGGTAAACAGGATGAAGTTTAATAAGGACGAATGCAAAGTGCTCCACTTGGGAAGGAACAATCAGTTTCACACATACAGAATGGGAAGAGACTGTCTAGGAATGACTACAGCAGAAAGGGATCTAGGGATTATAGCGGACCACAAGCTAAATAAGAGTCAACAGTGTGATGCTGTTGCAAATAAAGCAAACATGATTCTGGGATGCATTAACAGGTGTGTTGTGAACAAGACACGAGAAGTCATTCTTCCGCTGTACTCTGTGCTGGTTAGGCCTCAGCTGGAGTATTGTGTCCAGTTCTGGGCACTGCACTTCAAAAAAGATGTGGAGAAACTAGAGATGGTCCAGAAAAGAGTGACAAGAATGATTAAAGGTCTAGAGAATGTGACCTATGAAAAAAGTTTGAAAGAACTGGGCTTGTTTAGTTTGGAAAAGAGAAGACTGAGGGGAGACATGATAGCGGTTTTCAGGTATCTAAAAAAGAGTCACAAGGAGGAAGGAGAAAACTTGTTCTTCTTGGCCTCTGAGGATAGAACAAGAGGCAACGAGCTTAAACTGCAGCAAGGGAGGTTTAGGTTGGACATTAGGAAAAAGTTCCTAACTGTCAGGGTGGTCAAACGGTGGAATAAATTGCCTAGGGAGGTTGTGGAATCTCCATCGCTGGAGATATTTAAGAACAGGTTAGATAGATGCCTGTCAGGGATGATTTAGATAGTACTTGTTCCTGCCATTGGGGCAGGGGGCTGGACTCGATGGCCTCTCGAGGTCCCTTCCAGTCCTAGTGTTCTCTGATTCTATTGCTTAACAATTGATTAAAACTGATTCGGCAGAATGAATTTTTGAAGTTAATTTCTTGAGTTAACTGTGGTTGATTGGGAACCCTGGGTCTTTCATCATTTGTCTTTGATGTATGACAAACTCATTAGATTTTTGTCCAAACTGAATCTGAACCACAGCCCCAGTCTTGAGTTAGCTTCACATCCACAGCATGTCCCAAACCTGATCTGGGTCCAGATCCCAACAGTGACTCTTTAGCTCACTAGGGAGTGGGCCCTGCCTGTCCTAGAAGGCAGGCTCTGTGGGTTATGCATATTTAAGCATCTTGTCGGACTGGGCCCATAGACATGGACTATCATCCGTGCTCTCCCAATGTGGTTTCACAAACTCAGTGGGATGCAGACGGGAGCAGACAGAATGACCTAGAACTGGGACAAGATGATGAGATGGCTGAAATGATCAGGTCTGGCTAGCACAAGAGCTTCAGTTAGCCTAAGTGACTGCGCAGAGAACATCTCTTAATAGAGCAGAGATTGAGGCAGAGTAATCAGCAGTTCTTGGGACCCTGGAAAGTGACCAAGGAGAAAAGAGGGTCATGTTTCTCTCAGACTGAGCTCGGCAATAGCCTGTCATTGTATGCAAGCAATTCACCTGAAGACTGCATGGGCTTGAAGAGCGCCAGGCAACGAAACCAGCTGAGAAGAGAAGCAGAGGCCAGATCCCATTATGATATCCCATGCTCAAGAGGGACAGGTTCCAAAGCCCACACAACGAATTCCACCCTCCCTGCCCAGACTAGCCAAAGCACCACCCCAGCCATGAGAGACTGAAGATTTTCTTAGTAACAGAGATAGCCATGTCAGGCTATACGCTATCAAACCAGAAAAGCAGCCCAGTAGCACTTTAAAGACTAACAAAGTAATTTATTAGGGGGTGAGCCTTCTTGGGACAGACCCACTTCTTCAGGCCTGAAGGTCTTCAGAGCAGGTCTGAAGAAGTGGGTCTATCCCACAAAAGCTCACCATCTAATACATCATTTTGTTAGTCTTTAAAGTGCTACTGGGCTGCTTTTTTGTTCTGAAGATTTTCTTGTTATTGAGATCAGCGTGTTGTGGGACTGGCTTCCTGCTGGAGGCTGGCCACTTGTGCTGCATGTGTGCATCATGCTGGCATTACTGAGGGTGTGTAGGCCTGCAGGAGCAAGTGAAGGCACCACTGTAGGGAGCTCAGCTGGGGCCGGGAGAGGGTCCTATGGCAGGTAGGGTAGCAGAACTTTTCACGCTACAGCACACGCTACTGCGTGCTGACCCATGTCCTACTCACCATTACAGCAGTAAGTCTCCATTTGCCCGCCACACCCACTTAATTCCCCTGGGATATATAGTCCTGCAGTTAACTCCTCCCCTCCCAAGGATGTACTGTGCCTTTGAATAGGAGCCACATTGGTCAACATTAGATCTAAGCAAAGGATTAGCTGTTTTGGTTCAGTGGCCAGATGAAACAATCTAATACTCGCCATCTGCCACAAATAGTCAGCTCTGAAACAAAACTGGATAGGGGGAGTGGGAGGCAGGGTGTTTGTAACCTAAACAAAAGAAAAAATGAAAAACTTTACTTCGGAGCAAACCAAATGTTTCAAATGTCAATTGAATTGACTTTTCATTTAGAAAATGTTGTTTCAAAATCGACATTTCATCTTGAAAACATCATTTTGAAAGTAAATGTCAAAACGAACCATTTTGACATTTCCAAGTTAGGGTTTTTTCAGGCTTTTTCCCCAGCTGAAATGATTAGCTGAATTTGAATTCATGAATGGTTTTGGTGCTCTGAAAAATGCACTTTTCAATGAATTTACTATTCTTTGGAGGAAAAAAATCCTGTAGCCCTAGTCAACACAGTTGAATGGCACTCTTCTGTTCTCCATGGACTGAAATGATAGCAGACCCAGCTGGCCTGACGTCCTGTTTGTTATCCAGCTAGGCATTTGCTTCCAGGCGTTACCCTCAATTGTGTAACATTTATGATTCTATCACAGGATTTCACCTGTTGTCCTCACTTAAGATGAGTCTCAGGACATTCGAACACTGTCATGTTCAAATGGCTAGCCACAAATCTGATTCTTAAAGACCACTGTGGGGTATCCTCCCTAACTCTTGTAAATAAGAATTCACTGGACCTACGCAGAGCAGTGAAGAAGGTAACTTACCACTAGTTCAGGAACACGACTGATATACGCTCCTATATATGCACCCATACATAGCGTCCCCTGACCCCAGGCAGTCTCTCTCTCACGATTTGACTGGTTCTTGTGTGTCCCTTTGGAAATGCAAAGCCCTGCATGAGCAATGTTGATGGCCGTCAAAACAAAAAAGTCAAGAATCATTCCCAGTGCCTGTGAGATTCTGACAACTTTCAACTTTTCTAAACATGATTCTGAGATGCATTAGCAAGTGCGTTGTGGTCAAGACATGAGAAGTCATTCTTCTGCTCTACTCTGCACTGATTAGGCCTCAGCTGGAGTATTGTGTCCAGTTCTGGGCAACACGTTTTAGGAAAGATGTGGAGAAATGGGAGAGGGTCCAGAGAACAGCAACTAAAACGATTAAAGAGCGAGAAAACACAACCTGTGAGAGAAGGGTGGTTAAACATTGGAGTAAGTTGCCCAGGGAGGTTGGGAGTGTCCCTCATTGGAGATACTTAAGAGCAGGTTTGATGAACACCCGTCAGGGATGATTGCAGACATCTCTTGTGTACTCCTACGGGTACGTGTACCACCCATTGAGAAACATGGTCCTAAGCCAGGGGTTGCCAATGCGTGGCTCTTTAAAGAGTCCATTGGGGCTTTGGATGCTGCTGCCGCCTCTGACTCCTCTTATGGCTCCCTGCCCTGCCGCGGCTGAAATCACGGAATGAAATTGAATGGGTTTAACAGCCGGAGGGGTGCTGGGAGGGATATGGCCCTTAAACCAATTCAGTTTAGATCCAGTATTTCAGTGGCGGCAGGGCAGGGAGCCGCCTGCGCTGCAGGTGGGGAAGTGGTAACCCCGCAGGATTGCTGGGGGGGGGGCGTGTCATAGGCTGCCCCGATGGAGCTGTACAGCCCACTGAGAAGGAGGTGGTGGCTGCAGAGGAGCTGTGGCTGTGTGCGCAGCTGGAGGAGCTCATGGGCTGAGGTGGGTTAAACCTGGGGCTGGGTGTAAAGCTTGGGGATAGGGACTGGATTTTGGGGGTCAAGGAGGGAAAAGCCTGGAGATGGGGGTGGGTTTGCAGGCCGAGGGGGGGTACAGCCTGGGAATGGTGTGTGGGTGTGGGTGTGTGGAGGGTTGACAGGAACATTGCTCCTTCCTGCTTAAGAGCCTGTCCCCAGGCACAGTGTTTTCCTTGGCCTCATTTGCTCTCCACCCTGGGGTGAAAGTAACAAACTTTCTAACAGACACAGTCACCGTGCGCGCGGTTCTTAATAGAGGGGAGACAAAAAGTCTGGTTTGACGTTATTTATGAAGGACCATCTCGTACTCACATGCATTGGGGCGCTTGAGGGATTGATTTGGTAACTGATTTTGAAAAAAGGCTCTTCTTACTACTTTGGTTGCAGACCCCTGTCCTAAGGTAGTCTGAGATCTTGAAACAAGGGCCAGTCAACCTTTCCATATTACGATACTTTTTTCAGGAGTCAGATTTGGTTTGCGTACCACCGAGTCACACCCCGCTGAAACACTCATCATCTCCTCTCCCATCTCTCTATCCGTAACCCCTTTTGAGGGTCGTTGGGGCACCACAGGTGACTTCCTGATCAACTCACTCCACCTCATCCTGTCCTGTGCAGCTCTCTGTAACTCGCTCACATTCAGGTTCGTCCACTCTCTGATGTTACCTGCCCATCTCTTCTTTTGCCTGCCTTTCCTTCTACCACCCGGTACTGTGCCTTGCAAGGTGGTCTTTGAAAGGCCTGATGATCTGATGATGTGGCCATACCATCTGAGCTTGCGCTTCTGCACCACAGTGAGCAGGTCGTCATGTGGGCCTATGACATGCCTGATCCTATGTCGTAGTTCTTCGTTCGTGACATGCTCAATATCAGAGATGCCCAAAAGCCTCCTATAGCATCTCACCTCCATGCTTTGGATCTTTTTCTGCAATTCTGCTGTCAGGGTGCATGTTTCGCAAGCGTACAAGAACACTGAGATGACCAGTGAGCGCATCAATCTTACTTTCAATCTCAGACTGATGTTCTTGTCCTTCCAGATGGGTCTAAGTTTTGTAAGCACTGCTGTTGTTTGCGCTATTCTGGAGAGGACTTCTGGTCTGGACCCCTCATCTGACATGATTGCACCTAAGTACTCGAAGCTGGACACACACTGAAGAGCTTGTCCATCCACCATTATATCCCTACCGATGCCATTGGTGTTATTGGTCATCAGTTTTGTCTTTTCTGCATTTATCTCCATTCCATAGGCTTTCGAGGTGGTGGTGGCCGTTCTACCAAGCTGGCAAGTTCCTCTTCTCCTCCAGCTAATCCGTCTATATCATCAGCGAAGTGAAGGTTGGTGATTATTCTGCCCCCTATGCTGACAGTTCCTTCATGGTCTTCCAAGGCATCAATCATGATGCGCTCCAGAAAGATGTTGAAAAGTGTGGGGGAGAGCAGACAACCCTGATGGATGTCCACTGTCGTTCTGAACCAGCTTCCAATGGTACCGTTGTGGAAAACTTGCACTGGTGGCATTGTCATACAGGTGTTCAACAACTCAGACAAGGTTGGGGCTGATGATGTACTTTCTCATGGTGGCCCATAATGCTGCCTGCCAAACTCTGTCAAAGGCCTTTTTGAAGTTCACAAAAACATGGTACAGGTGCTGTTGGTGCTGCAGGTATTTCTCACAGAGAATTCTCAGGTTGAGTATTTGTTCGG
This sequence comes from Carettochelys insculpta, assembly GCF_033958435.1. Lineage (NCBI taxonomy): Eukaryota > Metazoa > Chordata > Testudines > Carettochelyidae > Carettochelys > Carettochelys insculpta. Next base: position 3,070,421 of record NC_134151.1, read on the forward strand.
TGGTACTCCGCCCTGCCCTAAAGCCAGCTTGTTCCTCAGCAATAGTCATCTCAGCTTGGAGCTTCAGCCTGTTCAATATTACTTTCAGTAAGACTCTACTTGGGTGGCTAATGAGGCTTATCGTACGATAGTTTCGGCACTGTTGGAGGTTGCCCTTTTTGGGAATTGCGATCACTAGCGACTGGGTCCATGACGTAGGCCATTTTCCCGTCTGCCAGATCTTATTGCATATGTTGGTAAGGGCACTGATCATGGCTTCTCCCCCTGCTTGTATCAATTCTGCTGGGATATTGTCCACTCCAGCTGACTTTCCTTTCTTCAGTGATCGCACTGCTGCCTCTACTTCTTCCCGAAGGATTGGGAGGCTGTCCTCTGCGGTAGCATATGGACATTTCAGTATTTCTGGGTCTCCATCGACCTTATCATTGTACCTCTCAGAACAGTATTCTGTCCACCCGCCAAGGATCTCTTTCTCTTCAGTGAGGCAGTTCCCTGCCTTGTTCTGGACTATGGAAACTCTTGGTTGTCTAACGTTTGTCAGCTCTCTTACTGTCTGGTATGCCTTCTTGCTGTTATTTTTGTTAAGGCTGTCTTCTATTTCCTTGCACTGGTCTTCTACCCAATTCTGTTTTGCCGCCTTCATGCCTTTCCTGATGGTCTTGTTGATTTCTCTGTATTTCTCAGTCCCACCAGCTTCACCTTTCTTCTTTTTCAGTTCTCGCCGTTTGTCACAGAGGTCAAGCAGATCAGCAGTAACCCAAGGTTTCTTCTTTGGGTGGTGTTTGCCAAGAATCTCAGTAGCTGTTTCTACTACTGCTGTATTAAAGTTGTAGGCCATTATGTCCTCATCCGCTTCTTCAGTGCCAAGGATGAGCAGTGGTGCGAGTCTCCCTCCTATTTTTACTTGGAAGGCTTCTGCCACCTCAGGATCTTTGAGCTTTTCAAGGTCAAACTTAATTCTTGTGTGCCTTGATTTTAAGATCTTCTGCAAGCGTAGGCGGAATGACATCATCACTAGATCATGATCACTTCCAACATCCGCTCCCGGAAAACCGCGTGTCTTTGCAATGTTAACGCTTGTTCAGAAGCGCTTCTTGACCAAGATGTAATCAATCTGACTGTGATGGTCTCCACTGGGGCTGTGCCAAGTCCATCGTCTGGACCCCTTGTGAGGGCCGAATGTATTAGCCAGCATGAAGTCATTACATCCGGCAAACTCCAGAAGTTTAAGGCCTCTGTCGTTGGTTTCAGTGTTGCAGTATGGCCCACACGTTCCTTTCCAGTTACTATATGCATCCGCTCCAACTTTTGCATTCCAGTCTCCTTGTACAATACGTATGTCCTTTTCTGGTGTTTGCTCCAGGACATCCTGTAACTGATCGTAAAACTCTTCTTCTTCGCTATCATCGTAATCGGATGTTGGGGCATAAGCCTGAATGATGGTGATGTTCAAAAGGGATACTTTCAGATGGATGGTGATGAATCTGTTGGAGACTGGTCAGCATCCAATGACAGTATTCACAATGTCGCTGTGTATTAGAAAGCCAACACTGTGCTCATGTTTATCCTCCTTTCCACTGAAGTACAACTTACGACCCCCTGTGATTGATTGTTCACCAGAGCCTTTCCAACGCAGTTCACAGATACCCAAGATGTTCCAGCGGTATCTTTCCATTTCATGGGTCAGTTCTCTCAACTTCCCTGCTGCTCTCAATGTACGTACATTCCAAGTACCGATAACAATGTTGTCTCTCCCATGGATCCTGCTTGACTGGTCACCAGTAACATACTTTTCACCTCCGTCCTGGTGTGCAACGGTGGGCGCGGTCATTGTTAACCCGGCTGCGACTGATCCGGTATGAGTTGGGTAGTGGTAGATGTCATCATGTGGTGTGTCATGGGCGAGATAGCCTGACAGAGCCCATCCCTCTTCAGGCTGTTGACCACAGCCGAAATTCCACAGTAACTTTGTAGCTTGCCTTGGTCCTGAACACGTGGCCGTTGAGCTTATCTTGAAGCCCCTCCACCCTGGCCTGTGACTTCTACATGGAAGACGTTCGCCCAGTGATGCCGTGTTAACACCACCCCCACACGTCGTTTAGCCGGACAGCTGAGACCATTGCCCAGGGTGTGGTGCTTGGAGCCAGACGTGAGAGATAGGAGATGGATGAGAACCAGTGTTTCCGTCCATCCTACGAATAGGACGCAGCTGCCAGAGAACAAGGTTACTACCTCTATCCAGAGCACCCTACACCCCTGAAACTAACTGAAACTGAAAAACTACCGACTTACAAAAACACTAAAAACATCAGAAGACGACTACTGTAAACGGGCTGACTTTCTACCATCGAATCAATGAATTGGAATAGAAATATTCGTACGTTTCAGCGCTAGGCATGTGAGGCAGCAGAAATAAGTCATTGGCTGAATGAACTTTGAGGCTGTACTGACTTTACTAGTGTTTTTACGAAGCCTGTTGTAAAATTAGGCAAATATCTAGATGAGTTGATAGACCCCCTGGAAGACTTCGCTGTACCGCTAAGGGTACTTGTACCACTGGTTGAGAAACACTGATGTAGACGAAAACAAAAAAGCAGTCAAGTAGCACTTTAAAGACTAACAAAATAATTTATTAGGTGATGAGCTTTCGTGGGACAGACCCACCTCTTCAGACCATAGCCAGACCAGACCAGACTCAATATTTAAGGCACAGAGCACCAAAAACAGTAATCAAGGAGGACAAATTGGAAAAAAAAAAAGATCAATGTAGATGGTATTTGGTTCAGCCGGCAGGGCAGGGGACTGGACTTTATGACCTCTCAGGTCCCTTCCAGTTCTAGTGTTCTGTGATTCTGTGGCAGCTGCTTTCAGATGCCCTCCTGCGCCTGGAAGAAATAAACCAGCCTGTGTCGCCCCGGCATTGGGATGAGGTCACTAACGGACGTTTCCAAACGCAGGTGTGTAAGTTGCACTGTGATCCCCTCAGGGCATTGTGCTCCTGCCAGTGGTACGTGCTCAAGTTAAAGGGGCCACTGTTCAGGCACTCATCATTATTGTGCTCATACACTCCTCCCTCGCTGTGCGAGCACAACTGGTTCCTAGCCGTTTTGCTCATAGGTGAAAACTTGTAAGAGGGACACTAAATTCCTATTAAAATGCGTGTAAAAGATTCTGATCGGTTCCAAGTGCTCGGAGTGGCAGCAGGTGGTGCTGCTTTCGAAAGGTAAGTGAAGGTGGGGTTGGGAGGGGGTTAAAGGCGGGGGGCAGTTTGGGGCCATGAGTGGGAGGGAGGGTTAAAATCTGCAGGTGGCTCAGGTGGAGGAGGTGGCGGCTTGTTCCTCCTGGCTGCAGCAGAGATGCCTGGTGGGGTGCGGGGGTGGGTGTTCGGAATGGGATGGGAGTGGGCTGGGGTAGGGATTGCACGAGGAGCTGTGGGCTGGGGAAATGTTGGGACTAGGTGGGTGCGCGTGGGGATTGCCACAGGGGGAGTGTTGGGAGTGGGGCCCCCCCCGCCCTGGCCAGGGACCCCGCGGCTGGCTGCCGGTCTCTCCGCCCGCTGCTGGGGATAGAGCAGCTGGAGCGCAACCAGCTGGGGGGCTGTGGGACTCACTGCCCCACCTGCCACCAGTGGGGAGTGGAGCCAGCCACGGGGCTGCTGGTCTTGCAGCCACTGCCAGTGGCTGGCTCGTGTTAGTGGAGGAAGTTCACTCATCTAGTGAACATCAGTCTGTATGTATCTCCCTTGTTTTAATGAGTACTCGCAAGTCAAGTACTCGTTAAACGAGGGATGAGTGTATTTTCACCCAGCCTTCATCTGCACCTACTGCATGTGGATTTCCCCACAGTCACTTGTGCAGTGTGTTAGTAGGCACCTGGTTGTGCACATGTAGCCCAAGCTATGCCAATCAATGCATCACAACCGCATTCTGAACCAAGGAACTAAACAAAGAGAGATACAGTTCAGAGAAGACTTCATAGCTTCATCCCCTCGATGTCTGCTCATCTGAACCTCTGTCCAGTGCTTGGACCAAGCCTGCAAGAGCTTAGCGAAGGTGCACTGAGCAGAGTCGCTTTTTGAACTTCTCTTTCCATTCTTGGCTTTACCTAGAGAATAGTTTAAGAGAAGCCGACCCTGTCTCCTAGTGGAAAGGTATAGACATTTTCCTCTGGTTCCTACTGGTTCCAGGTGACAGCCTAGGTCTTGGAGTGGAGTAAAGGGACTATTTGTCCAACATTTCCTGCAAATACTTGTTTCCTCAAATGATCCTTCAATTTCTATTACATGCCACTAGAATCCAAGAGAGGTCAGTAAAAACCAACTGGGGCCTGCCGAAACCAACAGGGGTAAAAAGCAGCCTGCTGAAATTGTCACTAGAGTGCTATCAAATTGTCTTCCACCTGCCTCCTCCAGCCAGAAGCAGACACTGGTTCTGAGCCTGATTTCTGGACTAGATAGGCTGAGAGTTGTTTTTTTCCTAAACCAACAAGAAGTCCTGTGGCACCTTATAGACTAATAGATATTTTGGAGCATAAGCTTTTGTGGGCAAAGACCTGTTTTATCAGATGCACGTGTGGGGTGTGGTTCACAGGAGGATTTAAAGAGGGAGTCCTTACTCAATCCTTCATCCTTCGTCCCATAGACTCCAGAGAGCTTCTCGTGAACAAGGACTGAATAGGCACCATTTGTCACGACTCACTGAGACATTCTGTCCCTGGGGGGAGCACCCAGTAACCGCCCCCCATATTCCTTGTCTCTATGCAACTGTGACAGTGCACCTAAAGCGCGCCAGGTGCGGTATCAGCAGAAGGGTTTCCACAGAGCAGAACCTATTGTTCCAGGTAAACCTGTATGATTAGTGCATATAAAATGATAAGAATTGTGCTGTATGCTTTCCACTAAAACATGCTAGTGGTTTGGGAAGCCTCCAGATACTATTGCTGCAGAGAGAATAACGAGGGAGGTAACCAACAGCACTGAACAGATATCACCAGCGACTCAGTCTTCTCGGAGCACTGCCTGTAAACATCCCTCTGGTCATCCCAGGTTATCTTGGCCTGTTTCTTCCTTGTGTATACAGTAAGGACGCAGATGGTAACCGCTGCGGGTTTTGGAAGAGAGCTGATTACAAAGGGATGGTCACAAAGGAAGCAAGTTTGCCTGATTTTAGCCATGGCTGGACGCAACACAGTAGCTCTTTCATGAGCTTGGTTTGGAAACTGACCAGGTCTTGTTGAAGCTGAATGGCTGGTGGAAACTATTTATTTTTAATTTGCCTCTGGGGATGCAGCCCTGGAAGGGTTCCCCCTGCACAGAGAACCTTGGAAAAGCCACCGGATTGTTCTTTCTTTCTGCAGGAAGGCAGAAGAGACACGGGAAGGGAGAAGCCTGTAGATTACACTCAGGGCAAGCCGGGCTAGCTGAGTGACTTGCTTCTGTGCTCCCAGGGCTCTCCTTTGCAGGGCTTTCTGCTCTGTGAAAGGGGATGCTTACTTCTTGGGTTGGATCAAGACCCAAAGAGGCAAGACGGAGAGGCAGAAGGGAAAGGCTGAGGAGGACACATTGCCATGCAGCTCACGGGGCACCGGAGAGGTGAGAAAAGAAACTCAGCCAGCTCCTTTGGGACAAGTTCAGAGCACTGGCCTGAAAGAGGCAGCTGGGGAGACTAACGCAGACAGAGGGGTTTGGGCATCCTGCGTCTGGTCCTCTACCCACCCTCCACCTAGCGTCTTGTGGAGGTACCAACACCTCTGCAAAGGGGCTGGCGTGCTGGCACGTCTCACCCACCTTGCAGTGTGGGTGTGTTCACCACGTGCAGCAGAGAGCAGGGTCAGGCCCGCTGGGTCTCCTGGCAGTGTCCCTAATGCACGACTAATCGGTGCCATTCTGGCCCTGTTCCCCAGCCCTCCCGGAGCCGCGGCAGAAACAAAGCCAGTCTGTTGACCTCAGTAGGCTTTGGATCAGGCCCGTGGGGGGCGTGCGGGCTGCTCTGCACCCCCACGGCCTCTCTCTGCAGAGAAGACTTGTAGCGAGATCCATGATGCTGCTCAAGCAGCAGTAGCCTCCCCTTCTGCCAGCCCCGTGAGACACCTCGTAAGAATGGTCACAGTGGGTCAGACCCATGGTCCCTCCAGCCCAGCAGCCTGTCTCTGACGGTGGCCAATCCCAGATGCTGCAGAGCCAATGAACAGAAGAGAGCAGTTTTTCAGTGATCCATTTCCAGTCGTCCAATCCCAGCATTGAATGCCAGCGATTTAGGGACACTAAAAGAATGGAGTTCCCTTGGCTAACAGCTGGTCATGGACCTACCCTGCAGGAACATATGTAACTCCTTTGTGAACTCAGTTAGACTCTCGGCCTTCACACCATCCCCTGGCAGTGAGTTGCACCGGTTGGCTGTATACTGTGTAAAGAAGCACCTCCCTGGGCTTGTTTTAAACCTGTGGCCCATTAATTTCATGCGGTGAGCCCAGTTCATCTGCTATGGGAAGGAGTAAATAACACTTCGTTATTTACTTTTTCCACATCAGTCGTGATTTTATAGACCCGTATCATCTCCTCATAAGATGAACCCCCAAACCTAAGCCTAACTCCCGCTCCTTTTGGTCTCACCTCATATGGAAGCTGTTCCAGACCCCTGATCATTGCTGTTGTACTTATCTGTATTTTTCTCAGTTGTCAGATGTACTTTTTGAGATGGGGTGACCAGGCGGTATTCAAGATGTAAGCGCAACAAGGATTTATAGAGAAGAATTATAATATTTGTATCTTATTATCTATCCTTTTCCCAATGGCTCCTAACATTCTGTTTTAACTGCACATTTAGAGTATGTTCTCAGAGCTCAGTTCACAATGACTCTGAAATCTCTTTCTTGAGTAGTACTAGTTAATTTAAACCCCTATCATTTTGAACGTGTATTTGGGTTACATCTGACTACAAGGGCTGGAAATGCACTGTATTTTAATGGAATCGGAGAGTCTCATGTAATCACAGGACTCCAGGTGCTGGGACTTTAAGATAAATGCCAAATATTGCAAGACACTGCAAGAATTGCTAACACTGTGGTGTGGAGGTGAAATCTAGCACAGAACAAAGACAAAAGAACTGGCTTCCTGTCCACTTTGTGCCATCCTTGCTCCTCATATTCTCCTGGTACAGCTTGCCTGCACGCCAGGCACGTCACACAGCCCTACATGCTGAACCGGCGTTGCTCTGCTGCTGGGCGGGGTCCATGCTGTAGTCCCCGGCTGGGATTTCATTCCCTTTAAAACATTTCTGTTCATTTTTACTCTAAAACTCTCTTTCTTCAGCATATTTTTCTTCCCTACTTTGGCTTTGCTCCAGAATCTATTTTTACCTCCAGCTTATTTTCTCTCTCTCTCTTCTCCTCTCTTTCTAAATGATCTCTCCCCGCACCCATCTCTACTTTTAGACTTTCCCCTCCTACTCTGTTTCTGCAAGGCTGCAGATTTGCTTACCCTACAAATGGCAGTGATGAATGTTTTGGGGGCTGACAGGGCATTGGAACGAATGTGAGGGGTGAGCCCCACTTGCCAGGCCGCTGACAGCCCTTTTCAGACACTCCGTGTAAATTCTGCAATGTCTAGAAAAAAAGCTTTTTGTCCGACTCCCTCTGGTAGCCTCGCCAGCCCCACAACCCTTGCAGGATCCTGAAGCTTACCCCACCTAGCTATTTCCATAAATCTTTTAATCTCCAAGACGCGTTTTCATATGTCATTTCTGAAAGTTACCTTCCAAGCCCCATTTGTGTGTGTGAAGAAAAGAGAATGGGAGCCGGCATCTTGGTGGAATTAATCAGCAGAATTCCCAAGTCGGAACAGGCAATTTCTTCTCCATGTCCCTGCCCCTTCTCTCAATGCACATCCCGCTGCAGACACACACACACAGGCGTATGCAGTTACAGCAGCTACTGCTAACCTAGATTTCCAGCCCACCCCCCTCCCAAGCCAAAACTCTACCTTCCTTTTTTCCCCTAGAGATACGAAATGCTTTAAGTTTTATTTTAGTTATTAAAAATCTAATTTAAATCCACCTTTCAGGTGCCACATAAAACTAAAATTTGGGCCACTTGTGGTCATGAACAACCTGGCGACTAGCCTCAGGATGCTGGACGAATTGCAATTTGGACCATCACGTTCTGTCTCCCTGGACTCCCCCCCCTTGTCATTTCAACTAGCTAGAGGGCTTCACTTCCTATTCCAGCCTACTGCACAGCATTACTGTGCGCTGTTTAACAGTGGCTGTGATCCACTGCAGAGGTGGCTGCATTGAAGTAACAGGTGACGTTTTTTTTTTTTTTAATGCACCTGTGCACACATGGCCTAGATCCTGCAACCGCTTACTCCTGGGAGCACTCCTTGCCTGTGTGATCAGCGACTGGCGCAGCACAACTCCCCGAGCAAGGACTGCAGTGAATAAGTGTCTGTGGGATCTCGCCCCTAGCTCCTGTCGCCTCAGAGCGAGCAGGAGTGATGGGGCACGACCCGTTTCTGGCGTGCATGCTGTTGTTTGAACAGGTGGCCTGGCACAAGGCATCTGAATTTACTATAAAGACACATTGTCACAACTCGATCTGCGACCGTCTTTACGACGTGTGGGTTGGATCTGGGCTGTTACTGGAATTGAGGGGCGTGGGCACGTGCCTGAGAGCCAGTTTCTGTGAGACCAGTGCAATCATGACAGCAGAAGGTGAGCGTCTTTGCCTTCTAAGGAAGCCCCAGCTTGGCTGTAACTCTGCTTTGGCCTTCTGTCCTGCTACCTCCTAGCAGGGAACGCCCCATTGAAAGGGGACCCTGGCGGCTCTAGTCGGCGCCAACAATCAGGTCGTTATAAGTCCAGCCGGAGGCGCAGTGGGGCCCGAGGCTACACCAGGTGCCAGGCTCCCTACCTGCCCTGGCTCTGCACAGAACCAGCTATGAGGTCCATGTGGGTGACAGGCAGAGGTGCAGCCTGGGACGTTCTGTGGGCTGCCCCTGCGCTGTGTGCCAGCTTGGCAACTCCCATAGGCTGGGAACTGTGACCAATGGGGAAAATGGCTGCGGGCACAAGGGCAGAGAGGTACACAGCCCTGGCCACCCATGTGCCTAGGGGATGCAGGGACCTGGGGGCTGCTTCCTGGGAGGCATGGGAAGTGCTGTTGGCACATCTCACACCCCAACTCCCTGCCCCAGCCCCGAGTGCCCCTATACACCCCAAACGACACCCCATGCCCTCAGCTGAAGCTTTCAACCCCCACACACTCAGTCTGGAGCCCCCTTCTGCACCCTAATCCCTTGTCCCTGGCCCTGCCATCCAAGGTGGAGCCCTTCCCGACACATTTCAACCTCCTGTCCCAGCCTCCGCCCCTCATTTCCCCCCCGAATCCTGAATCCCCAACTCTGCCCCAGAGGCCTTGGCCCCTGCTGGTGCCCTCACACCCAGCCCCAGGCCCAGCCAGGTGAAAACAGGGGAAGGTGGGGAAGAGCAAACAGGAGAGGGAGGAGTGGACAGAGCAGAGGACAGGGCCCCAGGGAGGGGCAGGACCAGGGGGTTCGGTTTTGTGCCGTTAGAAAATCGGCAACCCCGCCACCCAGCTGGGAGTGACCAGTTGCTTACCATTCCGGCGGCAGCGTGGCTGTAGTCCTACCGGACCCAGGAGTCCAGAGAGACGAGGCGGGTGAGGGAAGAGCTGTCATCAGACGAAGGATGAGCGAGACCGTCGCAAGCTCGCCCCTCCGGCTCCAGGGGAGGGCTGCGCGTGGCTCGAAAGCGTCTCACTCTCCCCGACAGAGGCTGGTCCAAGGAAAGTCGTCCCCTCACCCACCTTGGCTCTTTAACATTCTGTCCCCTTCCTCCCTCCCTTTGTGCGCGCGCTTTGGAAGAGCAGCAGCCAGCAACAGCGGCAGAGCCACGGCAGCTGTCGTGCAGGGAGGATGTTTCTCCAGGGCTCTTCAAAATGAGACGGTAATTTAAGCCCGAGACCCTCCCCTCGTAAGCAGAGGGCCAGGCCTCTTCTGCAATGCTCATGGCAAAAGCTGGCTTAGCAATTCCCCTCTCCACAGCTACCTCCTCTGCCTGTACTCGGGCGTGCAGGGGAAGCCCAGCAGGCATGACCGGGCTGCATTCTGGCCCTGGTGTGCCCGATGGCTGGCTGCCTCCACCCCACCTGAGCTCCAGAAGTTTACTGATGGCTTCAAAAATACACGGGCCAAATTCTGACCCTCCTGCTCAATGGAGGCCTATTTGAAAGCCCACAGGGAGCCTTTCCATTGGCTGTGGTGAGCTTTGGCTCAGGCCAGCAGCTTAACTGGAGTCTGGGGACACGGACTGGGATGGGCATCTCCATCTCACAGAAGTTCCCCCGGGCTCTCTCGCTACGGGGCTAGGGTTTACCCACCCCACAGAAAAATATAGGGGGTCTGCCTTCAAAGGCGGCAGATCCCAGGAGACCCATGGGAGGCCCTAGGTGTCCTCCCACATGCCCTGCGACTCTGTAGTCCTGCAGTGTGGCTCCATTGGCCCTGTGCTAAGAAGGACTTCTCCTCCCTGGGCCTGCAGCACCAAGGAGGGCGTCTGGAACAGAGAACAGCTGTGTGGCTGAAGTAGAGGTGAGGTGTGTCCCCAGTGGTAATCAGGCTGTAAAAGAACCTGAGATGTTCTGGCCATAGTTCGGTCCCCTCTGAGCCTGCCTGAGTGCTCCCCTCTGCCCCAATCAGATGGGCCCCCAAGAAAACCAGCCTCCTGAAACATGACTGTTGTCGGGGGTGGGGGGAGGTGATGTACAGAGTCATGTATGAATTGGATTCTGGCAGCTGATGCTGGCTACACCCATCCCTTGCATTATTGACTCACCGATCATTGCCTGTTTAGACGACATGGCCTGCAGCCTTAATTTCCAGCGTAAAACTGAGGCCGCAGAGAAAACAGTACCCACAGACTAAAATACATCAACCGCGTGCCAAACCTTCCCTCTCGCTCCTCCCCATCCATGCCCCTTTTGGGTATCCAGAATTTACTGTGCACGGACTATGCTCCTCTGGACGCCAAATGCTGTAGTATTGTATTTTTAATTTTTATGACAGCCTGCAGAGCCATTACTGTGTGTTTGGAACCAAATGCCCTGAACATTTTCAACTTGGGAAACAATACTGCTTTTCCTAGTTATAGAAAACACAATAAAAGCCGGTCTTAAAATCCTTAACTGCTTTTATGCAGTGCTCTTTTTTTCACTTACTCAGATGGGAAAAATAAACAGACCCAATTGTTTTGCAAATGTTCTTTCCCTTACACTGAGTTTGCAACTCTATAACTTGTTACATATTGAGGCTTTCTCCAGCCTGTAGCATTAATGGATTCAGCCATATAAGCCCCCTTTTGTGCCGTTGGGGAAAGGGATCATCTACCTTGTGTGGGTGGGGAAACAGAGCAACAAAAGTCATGTGAGCTGCCCAGTGTCTGGCAGAAGGAGTGTGATGGAGGCAGAAGTGGGATCCAGGATATATACGTATGTGTGTGTGTGTTTCTGTACTTTGCTAGAATTCACAACGGGATGAAAGGGGGATAAGAGTGCCCCCTCCTCACCTTGAGCTGCTCTGGGGCTAGAGACAAGCCTTCTGGCATAACATTTAAGTTATAGCAGCCTCCCCATGCTGCTGAGTGTGTCACAGTCTCCACAGTACTGTGTGCTGAAGCCCTGATCCAAACACACTCTTCCTGCCCCCATGTATGGTGAAGCCCCAGAGAAGCAGCCAGTCAGGGAGAAGATGCTGCATATCCCAGCTGGTCCAGAACAAAGGGGAGTGGGTCTGTCACCACTTCTGCATGGGGAACCACCTACTGCCCTGCAAGTACAGGGAACAAACACAACCATCTTTTCATGGAAGTGGCAGGAATGCAGGACCCTCTGGCCACCTTTACACCTGGTCCAGCAGAGAGACCTGGCCACAGAACACCTGTACAGCTGGAGTATCCTCTCCTAGAGGAGGCAACATCCTAATTTCAAGGCTACTGGAGCTCTCAGTGCTGTGGAAGCCTGAAGTCATATCACCGATGGGCCTGACACCTCCAGGTCCCCCCTGACATTGGTACACCCTTGGAGCAAAACTGTTCAGTGCAACCTGAGTGATCTGAACAAAGACCAGTATCAGAGGGGTAGCCGTGTTAGTCTGGATCTGTAGAGCAATGAAGGGTCCTGTGGCACCTTATAGACTAACAGAAAAGTTTAGAGCATGAGCTTTCGTGAGTTAACTCACTTCTTCAGATGCTGGTCCTGGAAATCTGCAAGGCCAGGTATAAATAGGCCAGAGTAAGGCTGGGGATAACGAGGTTAGCTCAGTCAGGCAGGCTGAGTTGTATTGTCATCAGTAGATCTGGAGGTGTGAACTCCAAGAGAGGGGAAGCTGCTTTTGTATTTAGCCAGCCATTCACAGTCTTTGTTTAATCCTGAGCTGAGGGTATTGAATTTGCAGATGAATTGTAGCTCAGCAATTTCTCTTTGGAGTCTGTTCTTGAAATTTCTTTGCTGCAGGATAGCTACTTTTAAATCTGCTACTGTGTGTCCTGGGAGATTGAAGTGCTCTCCTATGGGTTTTTGTATATTGCCATTTCTGATGTCTGATTTGTGTGCATTTATTCTTTTACGTAGGGACTGTCCAGTTTGTCCGATGTATATGGCAGAGGGGCATTGCTGGCACATGATGGCATAAATTACATTGGTAGATGTGCAGCTGAATGAGCCCACAATGGTGTGGCTGATCCGGTTAGGTCCTGTAATGATGTTGCTGGTGTGTATATGTGGGCAGAGCTGGCAACGAGGTTTGCTGCATGGATGGGTCCCTGAGATAGAGTGACTGTGGTGCGGTGTATAGTTGCTGGTTAGGATAGGGTTCTGAACAACTGAACAAAGACATGAGCCAATCAGTGCCTCCAACTAACTTCGGGCAAGGGCTCAGCTCTGCATCGCTCAGGGCTGAAGAAGTGTTTTAGACCTTGCAGGCCCGCTTTGGGGCAGCTCCAGAGGTTGACATGAGCATGTGAGGAATGCGGTCTGGGAAACAGCTCCCAGGGACATCTGCGAGCCCAGCCCACTGCTAGAGTGAAGTGGAGGAGACTTGTAGATAACCTATGCTCCACCCAGAGTACAGGAGTTTAACTCAAGTAAGTCAAAGTGGTGGGCCCTCAAGTCCTGAAACCTACAGTTATCAATAGCCTTCAAAGTACTCAGCAGAGAAGGGCAACGGCTTTATCCCCATTTTACAGCTGAGGCACAGAGTGGCAACGAAGCAGGTCCATGGCACAGCCAGAAATACAATCCAGCTCTTGAGGCCCAGTTCAATGAGTTAACCACTAGGCTACACTTCATATGAACTAACTTTAATCCTATGAATATTCCCATTTACATCAAAGTTATATACATGCTTAAGTACAGGACCAAGACAGAGCTGAACTTGAGCTAATTAAAACTCTTCTCTCTTTCCTTTTAATTTTCAAAGGCAGTTCCAGTCCGTTATTTCAGAATCATTTCTTATTAAAAAAAAAAAATCAGTGACACTTTTGTAATTGAAAGACTGACCTTTTCCCCCCCGAATTGTACTTTTCAATGACATTTTTTTAAATGTGGCCAGCAATTTCTTCCCCTCCCCCACACCCTTTAGAAGCATTTTTATTATGGACACTCTCATCCAGGGACTAAGCCAACAGACCCAAACTAGCATTAAGGAAACAAATATGAGAAATCCAGAACAGTGGCTGGAACACTGAACACCGAAAACAAGCAAATAAATCCCTAGACGTTTCAAGAGACTGAAATGCCTAAGAAAAGTCCAGCCTTTGCAAAATGGCCAGGTTTCATCAAAACAAAACAGAACAACTGAAGGAGAAATTTTGTTCAGCTCTGTTACAGACTGAGGTCTACTCTACAATGTAACACTGTTGGATCGAGGTGAGGTATCTATTGGTTAGGGGTGTGATAAATTTACACTGTTGTAGTTTTATCATGAGGAAGGTGCTTTATATGGATATAACTTATTCCTCTTCAATATGGAAATTGCTCTACTACTACAAAGTACATTTAGAGCAATGTAACCTTGTCCAAACTACAGAGGATGTTCTGTCTTTCATCCGTTCTTACCCCATGTGTAGTTAAAGCAGCATAACTTTCTAGTGTGGGCAAAGCTGAAGACCTGGTCCGCACAGTTTGCTGTAAACTTCGGTACTATGAGCAAGAATGGGTTGGACACTTTTGGAGTGACTATTTTTCTTCACTAAACGCCTGTTTGTCAAAACCAAACTTTTTACAGAAATGTATCAGGTTTTGATTAAGCTTCTGTCCAGAGGGACTCTGTTCTGGGATGACAGCAAGAAGTCGTGTGGCACCTTATAGACTAACAGATATTTTGGAGCATAAGTTTTGGGGGCAAAGACCTGCTTCTGATGCATCTGATGAAACAGGTTTTTGCCCACGAAAGCTTATGCTCCAAAATATCTGTTAGTCTATAAGGTGCCATAGGACTTCTTGTTGTTCTTGAAGATACAGACTGACACGGCTACCTCTCTGAACCTTGTTGTGGGATGGACTTTCTGGTTCAAACCAGAGGCCTCCTGAATAGCCAGTTAGTTGGTGGTTAGGGCACTCACATGATATGTCGGAGACCCACATTCAAGGACTTGCTCTGTCTAATTTGGAGCAAGGGTTTGAATCTTCATCCCCACCACCCTGCTGCCCCACGTCAGTTTCCTAATCCTCATTCCTGCCCAGAGCTCTGAGCTCTACACTCTTCAATAGTCAATGTTTAAAAATTAGTTCAACCTAGTTATGTCACTCAGGGTTGTGAAAAATTCCACCCCCCGAAGCCCTGAGTTAGATCAACCTAATCCCCAGTTGTGGCCACAGCTAGATGGAGGAACTCTGTTATCGACCTACCCACCACTTCTCAGAAAGGCACATTAACACCACCATTGAAAACTCCTATCAACACAGGAAGTGTCTACCCTATAGACTACCGCACCACTGTGCCAGAGGCGTAGCTGTGCCGCTGTAGTGATCGGAGTATAGCCACCTGGCTATTCCAAGGGGCCTCTTTCTCCCCCGCAAAATTTCGACAGCGCCAGGTTTTCCTCTACTGCAGGATGATGTGAAACATGCTGGAATTTGTATTTTCTGTCCAGCCCAACTACAAGTATCTTTTCTCCAGCCTTACACCTTGTGTGGTCTTTCAGGCTTGGGTGAGTCAGCCTTGCCCAGTCTCGTGATTTTATCACATATTTCACAATATTTGTTATTTTTTTTAAAGCCCGACTCCTCAGAGTCATGTGAATGCATCAAAATCTCGGCTTTTCTTTTTTTTAAGTAATTGCAGACATAAGCTTGGAAACAAGAAGCTCAAAGTTTCAAAGGACAGAAGGGAAACAAAAATAATTTTAACTTTTATTGCCAAGGTCTCTCGATTCTGGGGGCTTGACTCGAGATTTTTGAATGCTTAGGTCTGGTACCACTGCAATGGCCAGGCCATTCCATTCTAACACAGCAGCAGGTTTGACCTGCTTTGTAAGTTACTACATGAGAGCAGGTGGTACATATTTAATAAATGAATTGTTTAATTTATAAAATGTCCCTAGCTCATTATTGAATACATAGCAAGGGCTAGAACCCCAATAACTTTAAACAAATCTACATCCCCAGGAGAAACCATCTCCAGCTCCAAGACAATGGAATTCAAAATCCTCTGAGTGGTAAGCTAAGGAGATTGCCGGGTCACCTATCTTTAGGACAATAAATTCATGCTTTGAAGGGCCAACAGCAGGAAGTAAATTCCAGAGACTAGGGCCCTTTCCTGGAGAAGACCAGAGATACCCCTTGCGAGCCAATGAGATCATCTACTCCAGAGGTCCTTTTCCATCAGAAACTGACATCCGCTGAAAGCATCTGGACATGCCAAGAGGCCGTGCAGCCAGGCAGGCAAAAACAAAGAATAAACGCTGGAGACCACAAGCATGGAGGAAAACATGTATAATCTCAAAGGCTACCTTTCTGTATGAAGCGCACATTTACAACCAATGACAGATGCCAACAGCATGCCACAACCAGGTGGTTATAAGCTTTCCAGAGAGCTCTAACTGGCCTTCTTAGCAGCAGGTGTGCCAGAGACTAGCCATGGACTGAGTGGATGAAAGGAGAATAAACACCCATCTTGCACTACAGGTGTGGTCTGTTCTCCATCAAGGCTAGGTCCACCTGGCTAAGCATGGAGGAGCACCTCTTTTGAATGCTGCCTGTGCTAGACCTCATCTGTGGATATGTGATTGGCCTCTGTGATGGACTCACTCCCCACGCTTTCTGGAAAAGTGGTTCTGAATATAAATATGCATAACTCAGAGATGCTTTGGACAAAATGTGGCTTGTAACCTATCATTTGCAACAGAGTAGACCCCTGAGATAGATGATTTCGACTTTCATGTTATGCTCCAAAATATCTATTAGTTTTATAAGATGCCACAGGACTTCTCGTTTTTGTGCATGTATCATTTTTGTAGTTGGAAGTATGAGTATTGTCTACATATTTATGTTCCAGATGTTTGAGCCTGTGAAGACCTCAACAGGAGATGTGGCTACCCTCTGTTGAGAATTTGGCTTGTGAGGGGATAGCAGTAGTTAGCCAACAAAGGGCCTTTTCTGGGTGTTAATACACATCTGAACAACTTTGCTGTCAGAGTTCAGATCAGTGAGTAAGCAATGACCGATTGGCCCAGAAGGGCCGAGACAGGTGATTTCACACATGTGACAGTCTCCATCTAGGAGTGTACTTTTACACAAAGAGAACAATGGAATTCTCTCCTCAGGGGAAAGGTAGAAAGAGTGCCCTGGGGTTCCTCCATCATTTGTTTTCATCCTGCCTTGGAAATTTCCTAACACACCCTAAGAGAAACAGAAAACTTCAGTGGAGACTCAAGTCAGGATAAGATCAGATCTGATCTGAAGATTTCATGTGATATAAAGGCATCTGTTTAGGGTGAGAACTCACAAGTAACTAGATTTTTAGGGGAACAGAAGTAGCAATGCATTTTCTCTTTTGTTAGTATGGTAACTCACTTTGATCTGCCTGTTCTTATTTATAACCATTTAAATCCTACTGTTTTGCTTAATAAAACACTTCTCTTTATAACCGAAGCAAGTGTAAATTGTTATTACCTCGGGTGGGCTATCACTGTACATGTCTCCCTCTCACTGATAAAGAGGGCTAATCTCAGGAGCTCTCCCTGTGCAAATCTTTGGTACAGAGAGAGATTTATGTGGGGTTTTGATCCCTTCTGGGGGGTTGATTTCCTGTGTTCTGTGTAGAACTGCACCTGCCCAGAGATGTGGTTAATTGGTATCTGCATTGCTTTGAAGGGGGGGGTAACCTCAACTCTGTACCTTGTCTGGGGGGAGACCAAAAGATCATTCTCAGCAGGACAGGGTGGTGGGGAGCCCCAGAGGGCAAGAAGGTGGGTGCCAGTGGCTTGATCAGCACACTGGGGAACATCCTAAGGGGCTGTTCCATGACCACACCCATCACAACCTTGTCGTTCAGTGCTCTAAGCCTGGCACATTTTGCCAGTGCTAAAGTTTGAATAAAACCCAGAAAAGACCAAGGCATGTTTATTTCATGGGGCTCCTGGCAGGAGCTTGAAGATATGAGGCTGTTCTCTGACTTCCACCAAAAGCAGACAGCTCAAACTAAAATTAAAGCCGGAGCCAACAGAAACTGAAATAGCATCATCCTGAACCCCTGGTGCTGAAATCAAGTGACAGGCCAATCTGACCCAGCCACATGCTGCCGCTTGGAAAGTTACCCTGACCCCTGTGACAAAGGCACCATGTTAAATGTCCCGCAACTGAGCTTGAGAGCACCTTTGGTCTTGATGATTGTAGAAATCAAGCCAAAATCCAGCACGGAGATTCTGATGCTGTTTCAGATTTGATGAGAAGTGATTGCTGATGGCAGGGTCCAGGAGAACGTTGGTGGCAGGAGTAAAGTGGGCAGACACTTTAAAAGGCTACAGCTGGACATGCAACCATGAGAGAACAAACCTGGAGAAGGATCAGTCCCTCCATCCTTCCTGAGTGCCTCTCTACGTGTTTTGTGACGTGGTCTCTGATTTTCATTGATCTTAGATTCTAACACCAGAAGGGCCCATTAAGATTGATTTTTGGATGCCCAACTGGAGAGCCCTTCGCATGTTATTAGAAGCAATAAACTTTCATTCTGGAGAGCGTCCCAGTGCAACAACTTTCCATGGCTAGGGCATCTCTAGGCAACCAAGCAATGTGCTGGGAGCTGGAAACCCAGAGCTTCCACTCCTACTGCTACCACTAGCTCACTCTATGCCCTCCACCAAGAAAGGCAGGCTGGAATTTTGTGCAGCACTGCCAGCCTTGCAAGCTGTGGAAGGAGGAAATTGCCTTTGCATGACCATTTGATCCTCCAGAATCCAGGTTGCTCCAAAACAGCCCCAGATATAAGTCAGAGGAGCCAGCAGCTCCTCTAACATTTGGTAAGCCATCAAGAACAGCCTATGTTGGGCCCTGCTGTGTGGCCAGAATCCACACAGTACTATGTATCTATCCCTACCCTACCCTTCCTGTCCCCTATCCTAGGGATTAGGAGGGGGCCATCAGAATCCTTCAGTGGGGGCATTTGGAGACTAGTTGTGGTGCATTAGCAGTGCTATCTATGATGGAACAGCTTAGAATCTGTCCTTTTACTGCTCCGTGCCTCAGTTTCCCCATCCGTACAGCAGAGATGGGCACAACAATGGTGGGGATGGTGCCTTAATATTTGGAAAGGCAGGTGGAGACCTTCCAGGGAACGGGGCTGTAGGGATTCCTGTTACTGTGGAAACCAGGGATAGAGATCACAGCCAAAGTAAGTACCATCTCCTGCACCCCTCCTGCCTTCTGCACAGGGTGGCTGTGACCGTGGTCCAGGCCCCCTTGCGCTCAGCTAAGGGAGGAAACCTCAATGTTGATTAAAGCCCCTCTTGGCAGAAACCCCACCCTCAATTACAAAAATCATTTCTCTTTTTGTATGAGTCAGAAGCCCGTGGGGGCCTCGTGATCTAATTAAGTAAAGCGCCGTCCTTCTGCCTGCTCCTGCAGCTCGGCCGTCCCAAGGAATGCAACTAGCTCAATCCCTGGCACTGTCCCACACCTCCTGGCCAGCCAACCAGCACCATCCCTTCCATGGAGGCGCCCCACCTCTCTGAGCTCTTATTGGGCAGTCCAGCAATGGAGGCCACGGACTGGCTAGTGCAGCTCACAGACCAAGCACAAAGAAAGGGGGTGCCCTGTCGCCCGCATCAGGCACTGCTGGGGCAACGTCTGGTTTCCCTCGTAACCAGGCGAATCTCTGGAGGCTCTTGACAAGCTTTGTAAGGGCCTTTCGTGCCACTGCTGCAGCCCAACGGGGCCTGCGCAGGACGGAGCCTCAGGTTCCCCATACGGTCGAGGAAGGGGAGGGTCGGAAGCGCAAAGGTGGCAGGAAAGGTGCCGTTGCTGAGGTGCTGCCCGGAAGAGGAAAACACAGGCAAGGGGAGGGAGGAGTTTTCCCCCTTCCTGGATATGGCTCTTTCCTCCCATCAAGACTCCCTTCCACCTGGGCTTATTAGGATACATCAGAAGAGCAAACTCTTTGTCTTTGGCCTGCCCCAGAGGGGGATCCGCCTAGATCCCCGCTTGGAACATTACTCCCCTGAAGCCCTGGCAGGGAGGGCAAGGAGGCCAAAGGGGTGAAGATGACCCCCAGCAATATCGACTCCTACCAATGTGCCCTCAGCACTACCCAGGCCTGCAATTTGTCCAGGGACCCCAGTTCGTAGACCCCAAGGCTGGGCAGGACTCTTGAGACCACCTCGCCCGATCCCGTGCAGAACACCAGCCAGAGACCTGCCCCAGATAATCCAGCGAGCAGATCTTGGAGGCAAACTTCCAATCCTGATTTAAAATTTGGGCAGTGATGGACAATCCACCATGACCCCTGGCCAATTGTCCCCTTGGGGTGTTACCCCCTCTGTTAAAAATGACACCTTATTCCCAGTCTGAGCATCTCCCGCTGTACCTGCCAGCCAACACGGTGCGCTGCACCTTTCTCTTCAGATTAAAAGGCCCATTGTTAACTATTTGTCCCCTGGAAATATTTCTCGCTGTCTGAGCACTGGTACCATGCCACAGAGCCACATGTGGCTGATGGCCACAAGAATGGTGCTGGGGGGGCATAATACAGAAATCTGAAGCTTTTAAAGGCATTTGAACCAATACAGCTCCAATATATTCACAGACCCCCTCTCCCACCCACTACGAGTCAACTGTTGGTTGGTTGGCTGAGCTGGCTGTGATGTCACACGTACACATCCCCCACCGACCATGAGCTGTTCATAGGGTAGGAGCCAAGCTGCATAAAGCAACAAGGGAAAGAGGCCCCCAGGCAGTCTAGTACATCCTGTTGCAAGGGGGCAGGCTACTGGTGTGGGGCGTTTGAGAGCCCCATGGCTTCCCTATGCAGGCTCCCAAGCTGACCTGTTAGCAAAAGTCAAGGTCCTTGGCTTTTCTGCAGCACCCTGCTCATGAGGCCTGCAAAGCGCTCTGTGCTCCTCAGTGGCTGAAGTGGCCCCTGGGGGTCAGAACAATTTAGGCTGTGGGAGCGTGGAGAGGCCAAGCTGTAAACCCCGCCTGGAACAGAAACCACATCCAGCCAGGGGGGCTGCAACCTGCTGCCTCCGCCGCATGCCTCGCTCCAGGTGGATAGCGCTGTCACTGTTTTACAGTAGGGAAACTGAGGCACGGGGTGACTGAAGCCTAGATCCTTCAAAAGTGCACTGGGGTCCTACCTCTCACTGATCTCCATGGAAGGGAGAAGACTGCATCTCTCTGCAGGCATTAGAGGGTTGGCCAAGGTCCCACAGGAAGTCAGTGGCAGACTCAAGAGCTGGGCCCATCACTCACCTCCTGGGAGCAGGAGGGCTAGCGTCTTGTTTGCTGTGCTTCATCCAAAGAATAGTTACCGCCTGTAACATGCTGCTTGGACAGCCCCAAGAATTCGAAACTGAGGCCCATGACTGGCTTAAAACTCAGGAGCTATTAAAGATGACGAGTCCGGGGTGCGGGGAAAGGGGGACGGAGGGGGTCTGTTTCCTTGACTTCTGTGTTTGTCCCTCATATTTTCCTTCTTTTCTTTGCAAGCATGAGGGCTAGAAACTGACTTGACGTTTTTAAATGGCAGCCGAGACTCTCGGAGTCCCAAGACTCCAGGAACTAGGGCTCGAAGAAAAACACCCCATATCCTGAGGCTTGTGCTATAGCACAGAAGTTTGCTGCAGAGGGATGGCGTGACTAACGAGCTCTTCCGCCTATGCTGCTGGAGGGCCACCTGCCCTAGGAACACGCTCCCTGGAGACTAGGGCAACTTCTGGTGGATGCTGGATGTGGTACTGGCTCCTCTAGGACCCAGGCTGCCAATGGAACAAGGACGACAGCCCAGAGACACAGAGCTCCTGTGGGGATTGTCCTGGCCACCAGCAGACCCTTTGGGATTGAGGGTTTCTTTGGCCAGGTCCCTGTCTGTCTATGGTGTGGGGAGCGTGCCAAGTTTACTCCTGCAACAGAAAGGATGAGGCTTGAGATGCATGGGCCAGATCCTGTTTATCCATTACCCTCATCTGCCCTGCCCCTTGCTGCAGAGTCCAAGCACTTGGCTGTCTCCTCCCGATGCTCCTGGAGGCAAGCCTGGGCTGTTATTCGCATTTTACAGGCAGGGACCTGCAGCTCTAAGTGACTTACCCAAGGTCTCTCAGCAAGGCTGTAGCAGAGCAGGGGTTTGAACTAGGTCTCTTTAAGCACTGAATCTTCCTTCTTCTCTATGGAGCACCCTTAGCAGGTATGAATCAGCTAAGCCTCACTGACTTGCACAGAGCTGCACCCACTTACACCTGCTACTGATCTGGCCCCAGGAGCACCCACCAGGCACGTTTCTGTCATATGGGGGGAGGGTAGGGTTTGTCCCTTACGGTTTGCACGGGGCAGAAGGGTTTGCATGGGGCAAAAGGAGCTAGATGGTACCTCTGTTGAGTGGGTACATCTGGATTATGTCTAACTCAATGACTCTGGTGCTGGGAACCCCACAAGGGACTTTCACCAACCCTGCAACGGGTGTGAGATGGTGTCAGCCCAGCAGGAGAGCTCACTCGCGTGCATGGGGGCAGGGGCAGAAATCACCCTCCCTTCTCCCTTGAAGTAAGCCAATGCCAAGGCGAAGCTCAGAGTGGCTGTACATCCCAGCCCTGCCATGCCTGGCCCTGGCACAAGGGGAGCAGAGAGGCTTCTTGGGCCCCTGCCACCTAGTCCTGCGGCCCGTAGGGTTGTTTGTGTGTGTGGCAGGAAGCCTCCTGGATGGAACAAGAGCCGGGACCTTCTGAGGAGCTGCTCTCCAAAGCGTGTGCACGGTGGCAGGAGAATGAGGCAGGAAAGCCCCCTGGGCTGCTGGGGGTGGGACTCTGCAGGCCTCCTTCCCCTCAGCACTATGTGAATCGGACACAACGCCAGCCCCAGCGCAACGGACGTGTCCCCTGAGCTGGCTTCTAGCTGGGGAGGATGGCTCTAGTCAGACCCCTCACACCGGCTGGCTCCCGGCGAGGCCTTCACATGCAGCCAGGGCCACCACAGGCTTCCTGCTTGTGCAGGAGTGAGGAGGGGACGGGGACGACAAAGTCAGCTTTCCCCTTACCACCAGCTGAGCTGCTTTTGGACAGCATCTGTACTGCCCTGCGCGCAAGCACTGTCATTCGGTGGGTCCATACCTAGGCTGCTAATGTGTC
The DNA here is from genome assembly GCF_033958435.1 of Carettochelys insculpta. Classification (NCBI taxonomy): domain Eukaryota; kingdom Metazoa; phylum Chordata; order Testudines; family Carettochelyidae; genus Carettochelys; species Carettochelys insculpta. The sequence goes on from NC_134151.1 coordinate 3,093,265, forward strand.
CCAGGGAAAGGCTGATCCTTACATAAGGCCATCGGCTCCCCGCCGGCATCCATAACCTTGGCCTTACTAGAGAAGCACCTTTACCTCGGCGAGTGGGCCTCTTGTTAACAATGCTGTGATGCCACTGGCTGCACCTTACAAGCAGGGTCACTTTAGTACTTGCTAAGGGCCTTCTGCTGGGTTTCTGGCCTAGCTGTTAGAGCCCAAGATTTGCAGGCAGGATTCCTGGCGGGGGGTGGGGGGGGTCTCTGCCCAGCATCATCACCCATTGTGGAGTGACCTGGGTGAAGTCACTCCACCGTCCGTGCCTCAGTTTCCCTGTGCAGGGATCATGTTTTTGCAGGGGACAGAGAGTCACTATGGGGAGAAAGTATCTAAAGAAAGTGGAGATGTACTTATCCCATAGAGCTGGAAGGGACCTTTAGAGGTCATTGAGTCCAGTCTCCTGCTCTCACAGCCTGACAGATTTTTTTTTTAAACCTATTTGCCCTAGTCCCTAAATGTCCCTCTCAAGGATGGAACTCGCAACCCTGGGCTTAGCAGGCCAACGTGCAAGCCACTGAGTTACCCCTCCTCCTGTCCTAGATACTCCCATGTCCCCCTGGGACCTCAGGGCCCTGGGCTTTACACTTCAAAATGATCTTAAGGGGGAAAGCACCAGAGGTTGCCATTTGCACCTCTCCTTAACTTTTTCTGGGGGAAAGCACCTGAACCAAGAGCCATTTAGCTTGTGAAACAGCCAATCTACAATCAAACGCTCTGGGCTCAGGCCCCCACTTTCAGACTTGCCTATTGTTTGCTCTGAACTTGTACTGGAAAAACCTTGTTCACAAAAACCCTAGAACAGCACCCTATGAGGTCCCCAGTAATGCACAGACTGGTAGACACATGCAGATTTCTTTTTTATATAGTGTAATGAGAATATGCTTCATTTTCTGGCTAAAAATATCATCCACTCAGATGTGGAGAATGTAGGCTGTAACACCAGCAATGAGAATGCAGGCCTGGAACCCCACGGCCTCTTACTCGACAGCCACAAATCTCTGTTTATCCTAGCAATTAATCCTCCCCATGTTTGGTGATGTTATAATTACAGAAACATTGCCATTCCGATGGGCTGGTTTCCACCAATATATTTTATTTTATTTCCATCCCCACCATAGGCTACAGCAAACAATAAAAGGGTGAAATTATGTTTAGAAAGACAAAGCCACATTCATTCCCAATGCATTTTGGAGATGTAAGTCACCCTGGCTGCAAATTACACGTTTATTGTGGAAGCACACAATGAGATCAGATTAAATATTGAATAAAACTGGCCTAACGTGCGGAATAATGAACAGCACAATAGTACGATTTAATCCAAACCACTAGAGAAATACTCATCTGTAACATACAACATGCCTTTCCCGCAGAAATACTCTTTGTATTCTAGCTAGCCTTAGGCAGGAGAATTTCTTCCTCATGAATTATGTATATATTTTTTTCAGTTGCCAACACATTCCCTTTACTGGTTACAAAAAAAAAAAAAAAAATTCTTATGGTCTGGTATATAAACGCTCAGGCAGTCCTGTCTCTACATTGTCAAAGCTAAGATGAGGAAAAATGAGAAATGAATAAGGCTAAACTCAAAAAGTATTTCTCCTTTGTCCCAAAATGAGAAAAACGTCACATTATTACAAGCATCTCATTACAAAATAGTTTCATACCTAGCCGAGGTTTGGCAAACTATCCTTCTCGTCTTCCTCTTTCTGGTATTAAAATAAATAAATAAATAAATAAACCGAAAAGCTGCAAGCCATCCATGCCAATATAAAAATTAAGATAATAATACAGTGCAAAGTGGCTAAACACATGCTCTTCCAAATGCTAGACCTTTAAATCCCATAATACTGCCCTGCCTCACTCACGATTCATAGAGAACTAAAACCTAGCAAAGACCAAAAGACTCAGAAGGTAAGAAAAAGCCCTCGGATCAGTAAAGCCCCTCCATAGTCCAGATACAGTCATGTCACTTCAGCTTCCCTGTACCATCTCCATGACAACCGTGTAATTTGGATGCTATAACCACCACTGAGCTGATCTTTAAACGTAGCTTTGTTATAAAACATAGTAAAGAATATGTCAGAGTCTCGGTAAAGAAAACTTGCCCTGTAAATGAGGGAGGTAATTAAACAGTCCCTTTTTTCATCCTCTGCTTCCAAATAGCCCAGGTACTTTAAATGACCAGGAGGATTAATATGTGCCTCTGAATGGGCAGAGGACTTGGAAATCAATAACAACCACCATCAATTGTTTTGGGGCAGTAACGTGTGCAAGCCCTCCACGCCGAATCTCCAGTCCAGCCACCCAGCTGAGAGTTGGAAAAATATCTGGAAGCAGATTCAGAGAATGGACATCTGGAAACACACACACACACACACACACACACACACACAGACAGATGATTTGAGCCCTAACATTCAAGCATAAAGCTGACAGATCAAATAATAATAATAGTGCTGCAGTGCCCAACCAAGCAAACCAGGACATAGAATGCTTGAGAATGCATCATGGACACGATCAACAACGATAACAGTATATATTGTCTTTGCACTTACCGGAGCAATGAGCCTTTTATGGTCCCCCCCAACGCAGCTCTTTTCTCCTCACCAATCCATGCAAAATAATCAGCAGCTACACACAAGGAGTTGCCCCATCCCCCATCCTTTCCTAGACTTTCCTTTTATTGTTTTTCCCCCCCTTGCAGTGGATCACACCTCCCAGGCTTTCCTTCAGGTGTCAAGAGATTGCCAGAGCTCCGTCAGGCAGGGTAGGAGGGAGAGGGGAGGGGGTTGCGAGATAAGACTGGAAGGGGAGGCAGAGAGTGGTGGCGATGGCAGTCAATGAAAGGGTGGAGGGAAAGACCTTGCTACACAAACCTAGAGGAATAGATTGCGGCTGAGCAGCCGTCTAGGAGAAGACCCTATGGTGGAGTGCGAGCAAATGGCTAAGGATAGCCAATGTTTTCTCAAAGCCCAGAGGGACAGAGCTGCGGCGGGCCAGCCAATCGAATACCTGCAAACTGGGGCCGGCAAATACCTGCCAAACAGATGGGCCGTCTTTAAGAAATGTAATAAATAAATAAATGAACACCCCCACCCCAACCAGCCTGGGTAAAATTCACGTGGCTGCTGAACGCCTTCGCAGGGCCAACTTGCTCCCCTGTGGCCACCTGGCTCCCCCTGCTGGAGCTGTCCAGGGGCCGTGTACCACCAGCATCTGGCCATACTCTTCCCATCGCCAGCAGCTACCCCCCAGTAGGGTCCTTCCCCGCCAAGCGCCCCATGCATTGGTATCTGGGAAGGCTTCCTCCCAGCTTGGCAGTGCTTTCAAGTGGAGCCGTATCCCTGGCTGGCTTCCCACCGGCACGAGCAAGCCTCCACGCACTACACTTTGCGTTTCCGTAGGTTCATGGAAAACTGACTCTGCTTTCTATTCTGATGTCATCTCAAGTCCCTGCCCAGACATAAAAAAGCAGCTCCTGGATGGAGCATCTTGGGTCTTGGGACCATGGGCAAAGCTCATAAGAACAAGGGGCTCATTTGCAAATGACTTCCTGAGGGCAAGGCCACCACTTCCATGGGGAAAGCAGCACGAGCACTGATGAGAAACGTGAAATCACACTCCTACTGACTGGGAAATAAGGAACGGGGTGTGTGTGTGTGTGGGTGTGTGTGTGTGTGTGTGTGCGTGCGCACACAAACCAACACACCTTTTGGACCCTTTCATATGTGGGGTAACGAGCACGTGCATATTCTATTGGCTGGAGGCCACAGAAGACCAAGGACCTGCTCTGCTACAGCCAAAGCGGGCTCTCCGTCAACTAACATGACAGGCCAGTATGGTGGGAGCAAAGTGCTGGATTTCTCTCTCTCTCAGGCCAGGGCTACACTACAGCGGAAGGTCAAATTAAGGTGCACAATTTCAGCTATGTTAATTACATAGCTGAAGTCGATGTACCTTAATTTGGGCTTCCGCGCTGTCTCCACTAAGGGAGGTCGAGGGGACCCTGTGCTCCTGTCGACTTCCCTTTCTCCTAGTGGGGGCAGAAGTGCCATAGTCAATGGAGCAACGTGTACATCTGATTTAGCCCGTCCACGCTGGGTGTGCTAAATCGAACTCCAGAAGATCAAGCACAGCAGGGTTGATCTTTCTGGGTTGGTCTTTCCTGTAGCGTAGATGTAGCCTTGCGCGGTGACAGAGGTGATGTAGGTGATGGCTGAATGATTCACTATCATCTTTATTTCAAGCCTCGGACCATAAAAGAACCTCTCCCTAGATCCGTGTGCCCATGGGGAGGCCTGTCCCCCAGGAGGTGTGCCCAGACAAAGTCTTCTCTTGGCTATTCATGTTCTGCTGAGCATATACCTGGGACAAGTAGCACTGGAGCTCATAGGCTTTAAGGCTAGAAGGTGCCATCATGAACATGTATTCAGTTCTCCTGCACATCGCAGGCCGCAGAACCTCACCCACCCAGTCCTGGAACTGACCCCTGAACGCTGGAGGATTTACTGAAGTCCTGAAATCATGGTTTAAAAACTTAAAGGAACAGCAAATTTACCATTTACATGAGCGTGCAAGTGACCCAATCTTCAGGCTGCAGAGAAAGGTAACACCCTCCTCCCCAGGGTCTCTGCCAATCTGACCCTGGGGAAAATTCCTTCCTGCCCCCAAATATGATGATCAGTTGGACACTGAGGACGTGGGCAAAACCTACCAGCAGACACCTTGGAAAGCTGTCTAATGCCCTTTACTTCAGTGGTCTACAGTCATACCTCCAGACACTGTAGTGAGACCATGACAAGCAGTAGTGTTAGAACATGATAATGGCTGTACTGGTCAGATCAAAGGTCCATCTAGCCCAGTGTCCTGTCGTCCAACAGTGGTCAATGCCCCAGAAGGAATGAACAGGACAGATAACCATCAAGTATTCCCTCCCTTGTCACCTTCTCCCAGTATCTGGCCAACTAAGGCTAGGGACACCCTCATTGCCCACCCTGGTTAGTGACCACTGGTGGACCTGTCCTCCATGAATTTATCTAGCTTTCTTGAACTCTGACAGTTTGACCTTCGCAACATCCTGTGGCAAGGCTGTGTGCTGTGTAAAAGACCACTTACTTATGCTTGTTTTAAAGCTGCTGCTTATTAATTTCATTTGGTGATCCCAGTTCTTATCAGAAGGAATTAATAACATTTCCTTATCTACTTTCTCCACACTTGCCATGATAGTATAGACCCCTATCATATCCACCCCAGGTCACCTCTTTTCCAAGCTGAAAAAGTCCCAGTTTGATTAATTTCTCTTGATAAGACAGCCATTCCACACCCATAATCATTTTTGTTGCCATTCTCTAACCTTTTCCAATTCCAGTATATCTTTTTTTGAGATGAGGTGACCATATCTGCATACAGCTCTGGAGAGGTGGGTGCATCATGTATTCATACAGGCTGCATCTACACTACTGAAATCTTTCAAAAGAAGCCCTTCTGGAAGTTCTCTTCTGAAAGAACTTCTTTCAAAAGAGTGCGTCCACACACAAAAAAGTGGATCAAAAGACAATCTGTTCTTTCAAAAGAAAGCATCCACGCAGTCCCTATTCTTTTGAAAGAAGGGCCAGGGATCGAAAAATCAGGTCCCACGGGGACTGTTCTTTTGGTGAAAAAAGGGCTGTGGAGCATCTACATGCGTTTTCTTTCAAAAGAAGCTTTTGCAAGGGGGCGCTCTTCCTGAAACGGGAAAGGAAGAGCAATTTAAAAGGAGCATCGCATTCTTTCTATTTACTTTTGGAAGAATACTTTGTGTGTAGACACTCTGCGGGATTGTTCGAAAGAGCCCCTTATTTAGAAAACTCTTTCGAAAGAACTTGCTAGTGTAGATGCAGCCCCAGAGGCAATGTGATCTATTCTGTCTTATTCTCTACCCTTTTCTTAATGAGTCCCAGTGTTCTGTTCACTTGTTTTGGCTGGTACTGAATTCTGACTGGATGTTTTCAGTGAACTGTCCACAAGGACACCGCCCCCCGCAGCTCATGTTCCACAATGGTAACAGCTACTTTAGACTCCATCACTGAATATGCATAGTAGTTGCATTGACCAATGCTGAATTTCACTGCCCAGTCACCCAGGTTTGTGAAATCCTTTGGCTGCTCTTCAGTCTGCTTTGCTCTTAACTATCTTGAGCAGTTTAGTATCACATGCAAATTTTGCCACCTCTTGGTTTACTCCTTTGTCCGGATCATTTATAAATATGTCGCATAGGAGTATCCCACTACTGATCCCTGGGAAGCACCACTATTTACCTTTCTTCATTTTGAAAACTGGTCATTTATTCTTACCTGTTGTTTCTTTATCTTTTAACCCGTTACCAATCTATGGCAGGACCTTCTCTCTTAACCCCTGACAGCTTACTTTACTTTACTTTGGTGAGGGACCTTGTCAAAGGCTTTTTTAAAATCTAAGTGCACTGCATCCACTGGCTCCCCCTTGTCCACATGCTTGTTGACCTCAAATAATTCTAGTAGATTGGCGAGGTGTGATTTCCCTTTGCCAAAACCATGTTGACGCTTCCCCAACAAATTACGTTCCTCTATGCGTCTGACAAGTTTGATCTTCACTATCATTTCAACCACTTTGCTTGCTACTGAAGTTAGGATCCCAGCGGGTAAGTCTTTCTGTAGCCTTTTTTAAATATTGGTATCACATTAGCTATCCTACAGCATCACTGAGGAACACAGCTGTATATTTTTCCCCAAGGAGTAGCTCTGTAGCACAACACACAAAGTTGTTTCCCAGGTTTCATATCTGTAATGAACCAGCATGCAGCTATATTCATGAGTTAGCCAACAAATGCAGGTGTGATTGAAGTTTACCAGTCTGCAAAGAGAGATTAAATAAAGATCATGGCAATGGGAAAGACCAATACTAGTCTGGAAAATTCAGGGGTGGAATTCTTAACTTCTGCAAGGTTTATTCATCGAAAAGGCAGATTCAGGTTATGCTATCGTGACCATCAAACCTGCTCACCTCCACTCAATGTTAATGTATTTGTAGTCAGGCAGTTGTCAGAAATCATGAACAATATTCATCAGTTTGACGCACTGCTAAGGTTTGAAGGCAAATACCACACGCCACTTGATATCCTATGAAGGGACAATTTGCAGCACGAGAAAACGAGGGTCTTGTTTCAAAGCAGAATGCATAGGCTAGCTTTCACTGCACGACTGACATGAGCAGGGGCCAGATAGCTTCACTTTCCATTGACCAAGCACTGCCATTGGAAAGAGCTTCTGGTGTCTCTCCTCTCCATCTATCACTGACGCCTTGTCGTCTGTGGTTCGTGCTCGTAGTTAGTTTACTTTGCTGTTTATTTGACCTGGCCTCAATTTGTTCCCCTGAACCTGCATTTTTTTACCAAACCAATTTGTTTTTCCCATAAAAAGGAAAATGTTCACATGTTGCAACAAGGCTCCCTTTCTCCCCTCCAAGTATTTTTTCTGATTTTTTTTTGTATCAAAAACTGTCATAATAGTTGTTAATATTTTTCAATAGCAAAATTATGAAAAACCACGTCATTGACGATTGTGATACGTTTTTTGTGGGGAATCACAATATGTTTTGAACAAAACGCCCATGGTCATTCTGAATTCTTCACAATGGAAATAAATTTAGAATTTTTTCGCAAAACGGTTTTGGATTTTTTCAAACCGTCTCTACAAGCGAATGGTTTTATACCAAACATGGCATGGCTGTGTAGTCACTTTATTGTCTAGACTTAGGACAGTGTGTTGCAGCTTCCTTACCCTGCTTTGGCTGGGTACCTCATCCTGGGATGGGGCACTTCCTCTTGGATGATGACTCTCCATTTACAACAACATTTAAAAACCTATCGCCCAGTCAGGTTTTAATCCATTGATTCTACTGCATTGATTTGGTATAATCGAGCTATTGTGCAATGCCAGATAAATCCCAGCTTCTAGAGTTGGTCCAATAAAAAGATTCTACTGCCCCTGCCTTGTCTCTCTAATATTCTGAGACCAGCATAGCTATAACAACACTGCAAACAATTATTCAAGTCTAAGCAGATAGCATCAACATCAGCCTGGCTTCAAGTCTCATCACAAAAGAATTTCAGCTTTGTTTGACAAGACCTATTTTCCATAAATATTCCATTGACTATGCTGCCAATATTAGTTATTTACTAATTGCATTTCATTTCACACTTCCTCTGATTTTGCTCAGGGTCAAGGCAGACAGCCTATGGCTTCCTGGTCATCCCACTTGCTCTTGCTATTGGCACAACATCAACTTTTCCACTCTTCTTTGGAACTTCCCCAAAATTTGTTCATTTCTTAAATATCACCTCAATTACGCAGAGCTCCTCGGCCAATTCTTTTAAAATTTTTGGGTGCTGCTTATTTAATCCTCCACATTTAAACATGTTTAACTTCATCAATCACTGTTTAATGTATCTTGTTATCATTCTAAGATCTGGACGCATCATCCTGCTTCTTTCCATATACAGAACAGAAATATGTATTGAATTGTAAGCAGGGTCTGAATGAATTTTCTCCTGACAGCTAGCTGGGATGGGGAAAGAATTCAGGAACAAGTTGTGTTTACATGGACATGCTTACCCTGCTTAGATATCCAGCTGACATAATACTGTTGCTCAAGGTGACATCTGTGGCTGGTGTTAGGTTACAAATCACATTAGTGTTGAATACTGGGGCAGCGAAATGTTGTCGTTCTAGTCTGAATAAAGGGGAACACAATTGTGCTTAACCTGTCCCAAATGAGGGGTCACACACAGTAGAAAGGACCTCACGAATCCTAGGGCTTGAAAGCCAGAGACCTGTGGAGAAAAGGTAGGGACAGGTGTCCTGCCAGGACAGGTGGATACTCTGCAGTGGTCTCTGGAGTGGTTCAACCTGTTCCTCCCCACTTTTCGAAGAAAGGGCTCAATTGCTTTAAGTAGGAGCCTCGTTGGTATTTGAAATGCTCATTCAGAGCTGGACTCACCTGCAGTGGGACCTTGTTTCCGTCCAACCTGCTAAGAGCTAAAAGCCCTGAGAGCTGAACTCACTTGTGGTTCAACCGTGTTTCTGGTCAGCATGCTAAGAGCTAAAAATTGCGACTCAGCTGCCCAGCTGAGGTCACTGCAGAGAGAAAAGTAGCAGCAGAAGGTAGCTGGGAGGCAGAAAAGAGCAGCCAGCAGGCAGCAGGAACAGCCAGGGAAAGAACAGTTCACGGGCTGGCCAGTCATCGCAAGTGCTCAGAGGACAGAGTGAGCGATGTACCTTCTTCTCCAGGTGGGAGGTGAACTCGCACAGATGAGCCACTGAACGCTGGGTCCTCACTGGCCAAGGACAACCGCTTGGTGTGGGAGATGGTGAGGGAAAAGTGTGGGGCCCAGGGAAGGAACTTCTGCAGAAGACCTTTCCCCACACACTCCCTGGTGGGAGTCCTGCTCCCGGTTTTCACACTTCAGAATCCTGCTTGTGGCATTTTCCCCCCATGAAGGCCGAGTGACTTCCCTCCTTGCCTTCAAAGTTTCTTTTCCAGCCTCAGGCTCTGAGCATGCAAGTGGGGAAGCTCCCAGTTCCGCATTGCACCAAAGGAGAGGAACCCCTAGAAACTGAACCTGCCCCTGGTTGCTGCAGGCACCACCTGGCGGAAAGATGATGGGGTGCGTCTCTTTCTGACAATTTTATACTGCGACTATCGTGTGACATTCTTTCTTCATATCGATATCTTTCTTCTTAGCCTCAACTCTCCTGCCATCGATTTGCCATGGATACTGTTAGTTGCCCTTATTAGGTCTCTGTTAATTGGCAGTCAGTGCTGTCAGTTTCCCCTCTGTCCATTGGTTACGTGTTTTCCCTACTCTTTTACTTCCCCTGAAGAATTTTTTAACTGAAGATGCCTCTTATGACTGAAGACTTAGGGAAGAGCTGGCCGGGGGGGAGTCAGTGACATTAACAGCCAGATGCCTCAGCTGTGGATTGGAACTGAGTACTGCTTTCCCTGGCTAGGACTCCTCTGACAGTAGGTTGGCACACCTCCTATTGCAGTCTCCCAGATATTACAATTTCAGCTCCAAGCACAGAGCCAACACTTGCAACCCCACGTCTAAAACCGGTACAAACCTATGAGCAGCAGAAAGAGATTCAGCAACTCACCAGCTTTCATTAGACACCTCACGCAGCCCACTTGGGACACAATTTGCTGCCAACCTAGGCCTGTGGTCCCAACAATGTTTTCTGCATGTTCATTTTGAAATCCAGTTACATCACATGATCTAAATCACGTCCCAGTTGTAATTGACATGAGTCATCCTCACAGTCCATTGAGGGTATAATTGTTTCCAGTGCTGTTTCCTTTTAAAAGCGCCCCGGATGTGTATTTGAGACTGTGTTCGGTGGGGACATCACCTGGAAGAACGAATCCCGTGTAGAATTACACCAAATTCTCACAGCCTGTTTGACTTGTTTGAAAACCGTCATCTATGCTTTGTGCCACTCGGTCTCAGCTCTGTGGCCACAGCCACAGCTGGAGAATGCGTTTCACAGCACGTGTTTCCCTCCTCCAGCTAACGAGGACACTGACCAATTTCTTTACATTCAGAACCCCAACCAGCATTCCCTGTAAGCTGAGCTCTTGGGTGGGCGCCCAGGAGCAACATAGGTGCTGTCCAGCTGATTAGCAGAACACCCACAGCCAGCAGCCTGGTGGTGCACATCAGCTCAGGTCTTGGTGCTCATAACAAAATTTATTCTGCCCAAGGATGGAAGCATTCCCACGGGTTAATCTATCCTCTCCCAGCTGCAGATTTCTACAGGACCCTAATACAGTTAAAGCAGCTGCCCAGATCTTGCAGCCTTTTTAAAAACCCAGTTCCCATTTCCTAGACAGTGCTGACGTCTGTCAAAGCACTGATTACCCACACGGCCATGCAGGGGTTCAGCGTGTTCAAGGCCATCACCAGAAAGATTTTGAGCTTTTGAAATGAGGCTGAGCCTCCATAGCTGCTTTTCTAATCAGCTGTGGAAGTAGCTTTCCCCTGCCTGCCTGTTTCAATACGCACATGAAAACACACCCTCTTTCATGTCAGCCATCTAAGCGAATACCCACTGCATGGGCTCCCAAACGACAGCGTGTTTTTAGTCAAAGTGCTAATTCAATCGCTTCTTTCAGCCCTCTCCGTGCAGCTGTCAGTCTCCAATGCCAAAGCGCTTGTGTCAGAAGCTGTGAAGGGTTAGGGTTCACTCAGGCATCAGCATGGCACTAAGCCACAAGGGAGCAGGTGGAAATAATGGGATGGATTAAATACACTAATATAAATACCCTGGAAATCACCAGGCAAACCTTCCCCAGCAGAGGCATCAGAGCCCCTCCAGGCATCTGCAGGAGCTGTGCTGTGTTTGCGCATCTCCCATATCAATAGCCAAGAGGGGGATCAAACGAAGCTTCGCGGCCGAGATGCTCAAAGTCCCACAGGGGGCTTGGAAGGCTCATTAAAACGAACAGCAATCGGGTGTCCGAACCCCTCAGACGCCTTCAAAAATCTCCATCTCCGTTTCTAATGAACGTGTTCCACAGCGCGACAAACACTTCTGTAACAGGTCACCTTACACGCAGAGAGGCAGGTCTACGCAGTGGCACTGGTGCACCGGGAGAACTGTCCAAGAGCGCCGTGAAAGTTCGTCCATTCCCCTCACGGCGGTTCTTTCCACAGCCGCTGCAGAGGGCGGGGGCGCTGACCACCACCTGCCAGATGGCGCCCAAGCAACGAGGCGGCCTGAGTTCCAGCTGGCTGGGGGATTCGTCAATTACCCCCACCCACCCACCGCTCTGCAGGGGAAACGCCGACTCCGCCTGACCCAATTTTCACCAGGAGGCAGCTGAAATGCTGCTTCCCGGCTGGAATGAGCTGGTAGGGAGCCCGTCCCCACTCCCTGCTGTGGCAAGGGGGGAGGTGGGAGGGAGGACGGGAGCCTGTTAGCACTGGGACACGGTTTAAATGCCACCACCTGGCTCCAACAGGCTGGCGGGGAGGGGAGCTTTCTGAGCTTGCTTGTTTACTCAACCTCCCCAGCAAGGCACTGAGCAGATTTCGAAAATGTGCTCGTGCTCACTGTCTAAGACATTGTAGCCTGCGGTGGATCTGAAACACGAATGCATCTGAGCCTTCTTTAGCTTGAATGCACTACTGTGTTGCAAACCGCTCTTCTCTTCTTCTTGGGCTGAGCCGTCGATCGACAGAGCTCATCTTCGAGGAGGCTGTTGGTGAGCAACTAAACCAATCCCATAAAAACCAGCCAACTGCAGGTGTTGTGCATTCTTTTCGGAGCCTACACTTTTGCTGTAGTGTCTGGGTGTGCTGAGTCTCAAAGCAACGAAGAGCCCAGACAATGGTTTCCACCAGGACAATCTGTCCTGAACTGATGTTTCCAGATTGTTGGGAGACATGCCACATGACCTCACATTGGCCTTGAAGAGGTCTTCATGGTGCTTATACTGCCTACCGATAGAATGCTTTCCATGGGAAACTGGCCACAGAAGACCGCTTTTGGTATCCCTGTATCATCCATCCTCATAACATGACCAATTCAGTGAGACTGTTTGCTCATAGGCATTGCTTCCATGCCCACGACGTCACACCGCTGAAGAACCTCCATGTTAGGAGTTTTGTCCTACCGATTCACATGGGCAATCTTCCTCAGACAGTACATATGGAACTGATCGGGTTTCAAAACATGGTGGAGATATATTGTCCATGACTGTGAGCCATACAGCAGGATATTCAGGACAACTGCCTGATTAACTGCTGCCTTGATATGGCATTTAATACCCTGGCCATTCCATAGGCCATTCCTATTGTGAAAGGCATCCTAGCCAGCGAAAGCGGTACTCAATTCCAATCCACAGCTGAGGCATCTGTCAGTTTTCCAAAGGTAGTGCTATCTTTGTTTAATTGAGCAGATATGTCACGATCCATGTTTATGCTAGAGGACAGTACTCTTCCGAGGTAGCAGAACTTTTCAACAGCTTTATGGATGTACCACCAGCAGAGATCATAGGAGCGCTGGGCTTTTTCCAAACAGGCTGAGGCACGGTCTCTGCCTTCTGGAGGCTCACTGTGAATCCAAAGCAGAAGGAAAGCGATCAAAAAGTTCCTGTGCACCCTCTACTGAACGAGCCAACAATGCACAGTCATCAGCAAACAGCAGGTCGTGGAGATTTGTAGCAGCCACTTTAGTGCGAGCTTGAAGTCTCCGAAGACTGAAGAGACTGCCATCTGTATGCCCAATGCCCAGTCCTTAAAAGCATCTAACGGCATCCTAGAAAAGTAGATGTTGAACAAGAGAGGAGCAAGGATGCATCCTGGCATTGTATTGGTTGATATTTCCAAAGGTGCTGATGATTCTCCATTGTTTAGGACGTGCCCAAGCATACCATCATGAAAAGGCCAAACAAGGCTGATATTTTTTTTCAGGACAGCCAGTTCGCCCAAGTACTTTCCACAAGCCATTTCTGTTGACCATGTCAAATGCCTTGGTCAAGTTGAGGAGAATCACATAGAGATCCTGATGTTGCTACCTACATTTCTCTTCTAGCTGTCTGGCTGCAAGTATCATATCAGCACTGCCTCGACCGGCACGAAATCTGCACTGGCTTTCAGGAATCATGCCATTTTTGAACAGATGTAGTGAGAGCCAGTTGTAAAGGGTCTGGGCCAGGATCTTACCAGCTGATGGTCATCACAACCTGCCCGGTCATCTTTTCTCTTGCATGTACAGTCCGGGCTTCTTTGAACACTATTAATACTAACAAAATACTAATGTATTTTCCCTGTCCTGGTTTTTCATCATAAGAATGAAGTGGGCTTGCCTCGGCAGCACTAGGGGTATCTCAGAACTGTAGCCAGGACATCTGTTCATGGTCTCAGAAGAGAAAGTGAGTTGGTGTCCTTGGGCATCCTCTCTGTGCTAAGAAAGACCCAGCGAAGGCTGGGACTGTGCGACCTGGGAGGACCCTGGCCAGCAGGGACCAAGACGTGAGTCTCCACAAGAGAGGTGATGGTGGGGGCTGGAAGTAGGGCTGCCAGGGATCCCGTTTGCCACCAGAACATGTGGTTGAAAAGGGACGAGGGAAGCTCCTGGCTGTGAAAAGTCCACTTGGCAGTGTGGGCCACATGGCTCCTGAAAGCAGACAGTAGGTCCCTCTGGCCGCTAGGTGCAGGGAGAGCCAGGGAGGGTCCAGGCGCTGCTCCTGTTGGCTGGAAACTGCAGCCAATGGGGGCTGCAGGGGTTGTGCTTGCACACAGGACCAGCACCCCTCTGCCTAGCAGCCAAGAGGCAATGCTGACTGCTTTGGGGGAGCTGCCTGAGGTAACCGCCACTGTAGCCAGACAGAGTCTCCCCCTTACAAGCCAGCTTGCTCGTTGCCCCCCACCACTGAGGAGCACACAGGGCACGGAAATGGCTGCTGACAGCACAGTCTTTGATGCCCTCATTGAGGCCCAGATATGCTGGCTTATCGTGACCCTGAGAAGCAGAAAGTACAGCTAGAAGGCTAACAGGCCAGACTGTCAACATGAGAGAGGGGGGTGAACCCTCAAGAAATCACCCCAGCTGGCATTGATCAATATGATGCACACACACAATCACTCAGAAGGGGACGTGCCCCGCCCGCACAAAAGAATGTCCTGTACTCCTAAATTGCTTATCTCTTGTCTTACAAGTGCAAACTAAGTAGAAATGCCCTTGTAACAAACTGGAGTCACAAAGACAAACCAGTATGATCTGGCACCATAGATAAGAAAGAGAATACGTAACCCAAAAGGGGTATAAAAGATGGGTCCAGCAGAACTCTAACTTTGAGTGCATTCGACCAACTTCCTGCTGGTCGGGTCAGGTGATTGCCTCCCGAGGTCCACTACTGGGGACGCCCAACCTCGTATTCGTCTTTCCGCGGAATTGAGTGACCGATCCGGCTTGGCTACGCTGGTATCGAGAGACGCAGAGAGGGTAAGATACACCCATGCTAGGTCTCTGACTTTTTTTGTGCACAGCTAAAGAATTAGAGCTCTGTAACTAGTATCAAGATATCATTGTGTTAGATGGTAACAGATATCTTTGTATTGGATTGTAATGTAACTTGTTAACACCTGTACTTTGCTAGCATATAAGAAGTAAACAATAGCCTTTTGTAACCACACGCTTATAACTGTAGCTTAATAAACTTGTAACTAGTTAAGATCCGAGCCTAAATATTTTGTTAACCCTTTTGTCACTGCAACACAGCCGGCACAACAAAAGAACTTTAACCATTTGGTTACAACAGCCTGGCCATAGGTAAGAGTGCTAGGAGCTGCCTGCTCTAACAGTAAAAAACTGGGTTGCTTAGGACCCAGGGGAGTCCATCAGCCTGTCTTGGCTGCTTGCAGCGACGAGCTCTCTGCTCTTGTAGTTTTAAACTTGGATGATAACAAGGGCATAGTTGGTACCTCACCGCACATTACCTGGCCACCGGCTAACAGAGCCTGCACCCTGCAGTGCCTCCCACACCTCATATCCCTACCCCAGGCCTGAGCTGCACTCCAAGCCCCATGCCCTCAGCCCAGGGACTCCTCCTGCACCCTAAACTCCTCATCCCAAGCCCCACCTCAGACCCTGCACCCCACTCCTGGAGCCTTCACCCCCTCATGGACCCCAACTCCTTGGCCCAGCCCAGTGAATGTCACGATGCAAGGGCAGGGAGACCAAGTGTTGGAGTGAGTGGGGTAAGGCATCTCGGAGAAGGGGCAGGACCTTGGGGGCAGGGTGGGGACAAAGCCGTCAGCCTATGAACAGGAGGCACCAGACAACTCTCCAACATCACATTTTACAGACCTCTCTCCGCTGACCCCACTTCGGAATTCCAAAAGAAATTACAACAACTACTTAAGGAACTCCCTGCTGCTATGTGGGACTTTATTCGCTCCGACACACCGTCAGAGCCCCAGCCTGGATTATTCTATTCACCTCCCAAAATCCACAAACCTGGAAACCCCAGATGCCTGATCATTTTGGGTATTGGCACCCTTACCACCAGACTATCCAGTTACGTGGACTTCCTCCTCCAACCCTATGCTGCCAACACTCCCAGCTATCGCTGAGATTCCACTGACTTCCTGAGGAAATTACAAAACAACGCAAAACTTCCTGACAACACCATCCTTGCCACCATGGATGCAGAGGCTCTGTACACTAATATTCCACATGAAGATGGATTACAAGCGAACACAAATTATCATCCCTGCTGTCACCACAGACAATCTGGTGTCTGAGCTCTGTAACTTTGTTCT
The DNA here is from genome assembly GCF_033958435.1 of Carettochelys insculpta. NCBI lineage: Eukaryota > Metazoa > Chordata > Testudines > Carettochelyidae > Carettochelys > Carettochelys insculpta. Next base: position 3,109,655 of record NC_134151.1, read on the forward strand.
CACCCACAATGATATCTGATTTGGGGACAATTTATACCTCCAGATTAGTGGCACCCACATGGCCACCCAATATGTTAATATATGTATGGCTGACCTGCAACAACGATTCCTCAGCTCTCTTGTCCTATTACCCCTCCTTTACTTACAATACATCGATGGCATCTTTATGATTTGGTCCCATGGCATAGACACTCTAGAAGAATTCCACAGAGACTTTAACAATCTGCACCCCACCATCAACGTACGCCTTGACCACTCCACACGAGAGATCCATTTCCTGGACACTACAGTACAACTTAAGGATGGCCTTGTCAGGACCACACTCTACCGGAAATCCACTGATCGCTATACTTACCTACACGTTTCTAGCTTCCATCCTACACACACAATAAGATCCATTGTTTACAGTCAAGCCCTTAGGTACAATTGCATTTGCTCTGATCCTAGTGACAGAGACCGAAAACTACAAGATCTCTACCAAATAGTCATAAACCTGAATTACCCACCAGGAGAAGTGAAAAAACAAATTGACAGGGCCAGATGAATACCCAGAAACCAACTACTTCAAGATAGGCCCATAAAAACTAACAACAGAACACCACTGGTCATAACCTACAGCCCCCAAGTCAAACCACTGCAACGCATCATTAAAGACCTACTACCTATCCTTGATCAGGATGCCACGCTCCAGAAGGCCCTACATGACAGGCCTGTTCTCTCCTACAGACAAGCCCCCAACTTTATGCAGATTCTCACCAGCATCCACAGACTATACCACAATAATACCAATCATGGAACTTTTCCTTGCAACAAGCCCTGTTGCCAGCTTTGTCCACATATCTATTCTCGAGATACCATCACTGGACCTAACCAGGTTAGTCACAGAATCACAGGCACATTTTCATGTTCCTCAGCTAACATCATATATATCCCCATGTGCCAACAATGCCCACGTACTTTGTGTATAGGACAAACGATAAACACACTTTGACAAAGAATGAATGGACACAATACAGACATCAAAAAGCTTTTCACTCACAAGCCTGTCAGCCAGCGCTTTAATGGGGTGGGCCATTCTGTTAATAACCTGAAAGTCTGTGTTTTACTGAAAAGGAACTTTAAGAATCACCTGCAAAGAGAGGCTGCTGAACTCTCTTTTACATTCAGATTTGACACATTAACATGTGGTTTGAACCGGGACACCAATTACTTGGGTCTCTTTTACATACTTTGTTTTATCTGACTCTTGACTTTCACCCCCACCTACCGCCCCTCTGCTCTCTGATTTGCTCACCTTGATTGCATTTTTTTTCTGATTTGCCAACCTTGATTACTACATTTGGTTCTCTATGCCTTAAATATTGAGTCTGTTCTGGTACAGCTATGGTCTGAAGAAGTGGGTCTGTCCCACAAAAGCCCATCACCTAATAAATTATTTTGTTAGTCTTTAAAGTCCTAGCGGACTGTTTGTTTGTTTCAACCCTACCCAGTGTGAGAGCTCTGGCTGCATCAGTGAGGTGAAATGGAGGGCCAGATACCCAGATGTGGGGCACACGCTTGTTAGGGAGGCAGCCAAGCTTGAGCTAAAAGCCCCGGGTGACAGTGATGTGGTAAACAGCTCCCTAATTGCCCTCCCTGTTAAAACTGTGCACGTCCTTCCAGTCTGGGTCTGTCTAGCCAGAGCTTTCAGCCATTGGCCAAGCTGCCATTGTCTCCTATAGTCCTTCACTTGACATTGGATAAACTATGTGAACATCTTTAATCCCTCAGCATATAGGAGGTATGTGTGATGGGGCAAACTTCTTTATAAACCAGAAGTATGTGTTGACTGGTCACATCACCCAGAGTGAGAGGAGAAGGACTTCTCTTTCCTACCAAGGGTCGGGCATAAAGAAGCCTCCTAGTAAGGTCCTGGGTGTTCCAATGCAGGGGTCCAAGCTGAGGAGGAAGGGTCGCCTGCTGGAGTTGTGTTATGGACAATGTTCCTTCTCTGAAGTCTCTGAACTGGGTCTTATCTGTTCTCAGTAGTGATGAATGGCAGAACAATGAGCAATGGTCTCAAATTACAGTTGGGGGAGGTCTAGGTTGTATAAACTATTTCACCAGGAGGGCAGTGAAGCACTGGAATGCATTACCTAGTGGGGTGGTGGAATCTCCATCCCTAGAGGTTTTTGGCTTGACAGAGCCCTGGCCGGCATGATTTAGTTAGGGTTGATCCTGCTTTGGGCAGGGAGCTTGACTCAAGGACCTCCTGAGGTCCCTTCCAGGCCTAGGAGTCTATGCTTTATTGGACAACCTTGCTGCTCTTCTTGGTCTCCTGCACCTTGCAGTCCCTGGGCAGGTGAAGAGAGCGGTCCGTATCTTTCAGGTGGTCGCCTGCGTTCACAGAGGCATGCAACAGCCCTCGCTCTGGGCCCCAGTGAACCTGATGGACAAGATTTAAAATCAAATATAGGAATGGCACCTCCGCCTTTGACTTGGGAGCCGAGCATGTGCCTAGGGCACCCAGGAAAAGGAAGCAGCTTTTCTACTGCTCAATCCAGTTGTGCTTATTACTGAATTACCAGCAGCTGGTTGTCAGCTTCCAGTGCAACAAGAGAAGTACCCAGCAGCTAAGGGGATTAACCACTCCGGAAGAGAGCTGGGCTGAAAGCTTGCCCTGCAGCTGCCTGGAAACTGAAGCAGAATAAGTTCCAGTCCAGGATTCCAGACACAGCAGAGTGCAAATATCAGCTCTTTCATGGAGGAAAGTTTCTGTCATGATTACCCGCATGGACAGAAAAACACGCCGAGTCCCGAGAGCGAACCCCGCAGAAGAGTCCATTGTGTACACCTGCTTTATAATGAGGGATTGAGGAACTTCAGCTTTTTTCCCCCATCTTCAGCCTGTGGGTTCATGGCTGATGTATCACAGGGCGACTGCATCCATTATCTGGGATGGCCGGGGCTTGGGAGAGTGTTTCATTGCTGTTACACGACAGACACAGTCTTGTTGCAAAGCTTCATTTCGTACCATGCTGAATTCCGGAAGGCTAATCTGCCTTGAAATAGTGGGTTGCTGTCACCATTGGCGTATGCGAACGGACATTAGTAGAGCCAGTGCCAGCCTGTGGCCACACTGAACTGGAGCCAAGGGCTGCGTCTACACTTGCATTCCTCTTTTGAACGAGGCATGCAAATGAGGGAAATCAAAAATGCAATATATAGCTGGCACCTCATTTGCATATTCTTCTTTCAAAAGACCTTCTTTCGAGCTATGAAAAGCAGTGTAGACGCTGCTCTTTCTAAAGTAAACCCCATCGTCAAAAGAGCCCTTCCTCCCCTTTTTTAATGGGAAGAAGGGTCGTTTCAAAGATGAGGTTTACTTTCGAAAGAGCCGCGTCTACACGGCTTTTCCTCTTTCGAAAGGATATGCAAATGAGGTGCCAGATATGGAAATCTATACCTCATTTGCATTTTCAGTTTCCCTCATTTGCATGCCTCTCTCGAAAGAGGAATGCAAGCGTAGGGGCAGCCAAGGCGTGCACTTATCTGTGATGTGCGGTTGCACAGTCCCATCATTGTCACGTTGAGATAAGGCCACAGCCAGGAGGGGTAACGTACCAGTCAGTCTCATCCTATGCTGGTCATGGCACTCTCATTGGAGCTACAGACGACAAACATTTTTATGTGCTTTCTGGGGTCTCTCAGCTTCTCTCCTGAGGTCACCAGCAGAGCAGGTTTCTGTGTATTTCTGAGTGGGATCAAGAACAATGTCTTGATGTGCTCTAAAAAGCCCCATGTGGCTTGAGAGTGTGTTCACATCTGGAAGAACAACGCGCCAGGACCTGTGCTGGTGGGGGTGGGGCTGGGGCTGGGGGGTCTCACTCAAACACCGCCAGGGCAGAGATCCATGACATCCAAATAGTTACAGGGAGCCTCAGCCGAGGAATTGGGCAGTTGAAGTCCCCATAGATTCAGGTGGGCTGCATCCAGCCAGCCAAGCCACCCAGTCCGGCACACACCCCGCCTCCACTGGGACCCTCTGGTGCAGAGCAGCCCCATGCTGCTTTGAGTGGCTTCTTGCTCCATGTAGCTCTGTGCTCCAGACACCAGGGGGAGGCTTTGTTCCCTGGCCCCACCCTCTTGCAAAATCTTTCAGCTCCCATTGGCTGGTTTCTGGCCAATAGGAGTGGAAAGATTTTGCTGGTGGGGGGCAGGGGGGTTGCCCCCTGCTTCTCCCTGCTGTCTGGAGCAGAGGACCACGTGGAGCAGACAGCATTTTGCCCTATCTGGGGCTGCAGCAGACAGTTTGCTTGGGAGTGCTGCAGCCTGGAAGTCACCCAGATAAGTCACAGCCTGCCTCTGGCACCCCAGCCCCCCAACTCTCTGCTCCTGGTCTCCACCCTCTCCTGCCCCCCCCATCACAACTCCCTCCCAGACCCTCCACCAGGCCAAAATCCTCCCCTGCACCCACACCCCCTCCCCCAGCCTGCCCCGTGTCACAACCCCTCCGTCAGCCCAACTCCTCTCAGATCCCACATCCTATCCTGCGCTGCAGTCCCCTACCCCAAGCTCCCAGCTGCAGCCAGCCCCGCCCCCTGGCCCCTCTATATGAGTTCGGCCCCGGACCATTGGAGTGGGCCCCCATGAAAAATTACCACCAACCCCTCCCCTAGACCCTCCAGACCAGAGTTCAGGTCCGTAGCAGCACTGGCTGCTGCTCTCCATGTGGGTAAGCAGAGGGCTCCAGGCTCTGGGGCTGGCATCTTCCACGGGCGTGGGCTTCACTTCCCAGGTGAAATGGATATTTATCTCCTTTGTAAATCATGGCCCAGCCCCCGGCAGGTCAGAGGCTGTGTCCTTCATACTGCGCCTGAGCAACCCTCAGCAGCCCTCTGGCCCCAGCCTGAAGCAGCCACCCCTCGCATTATAGCGGCTGTACTTAAGGGTTGGTTTCTCCGTGTCCTGACGACATTCTAGTCTCCAAGGATCAGAGAGGAGAGTCGTGGGAGACGGGGCGGGTGGGGAGGACGGCACTTCATGCTGATATGGGCCTACTGCAGAGCTGCATGGACATGGCCTATGTCTGCCAGTCCCCCAGTGAGGGAAAGCGACATTGTACGAGACTGATCCCCCTAGACCACCTATCCATGATGAGACCTGTGTTTCCCCATACAGGTCATTGTGTAGCATCCAAGCCCTTCCAGGCTCATTGTCACACCCATGGCATGGAAGGGCCTCCAGAGGCCATCAAGTCCTGCCCTTGTGCTGAGGCAGGATCAAGGAAACCTAGCCTGTCCCAGACCTGCCTGTCCAACTGGTTCCTAAAAGCCTCCAAAGATGGGGGCTTCAGAGCTTAGCTGTCCTCAGAGTCAGACCGCTGTTCTAACGGCCAGCCACGCCCTCTCTGGCTGCAAGGTAAGCCCATTATTTCTTGGCCTGCCTTCGTGGTTGTGAGAGACAAATAGGAATTGTTCTGTTTAGAAGAGGCCTTAACACAGCTGAAGGTGGTTCTCAGGGCCCTCTGCCCACTGGAATTGGGTCAACGCCCTGATGTGCCCAGTTTCTTCACCCCTTCCTCACAAATCAGACCTTCTAAACCTTTGATCATTTGTGCTGCCCACCTCTGAGCCATCCCCAGTTTGCCCACTGCTCTCCCGGCGGGGCACCTGAACCAGATACACAAACTGAGCTGAAGCCCCCCAGCACTGAGCAGAGCAAGTCACTTACTGCCCCCTCTGCCCCCCATGTCCAAAGACAACAGCAAAGGTTTTCAGCCCCGCTTGGCTCAGCCTGCCAGGCCGGCTCCCAGCCACAACAGCCTGCCTCATTGCTTCCCAATGGGTCTCTGGGCGCCAGGTAACCCAACTATCCAGGCCAGGTCTGCCTCCTGCACAGGCACCTGGCAGGTCTCAGCCGGTTCCTCAGCAAGCCCAACTGCCTGCCTCCCAACAGAGCAGCCTGTGTATCCTCCTTCCCCACCAGCCCGAGCTGCTGGGCTTTCCTTCCCCTGCATCCAGCCTTGAGCATTGGGCTTGCCAACCATAAACCGAGCACATTGCCCCTGTGAGGCCCTGCCCCTGTCCTCCTCACCCCGCCGTAACCAGCAAGTCTCATCCATTTAGGACGAGGCTTACCATTAACCACCCTAGTCGAAACCGTGTCGTGCCACAGAAAGATGCTGGATGGACCATGCGATGTGGAAATTCTCCCCTTGTTGTCCTTGGGACAGCTGTGGCATGAGCAGTAGCCATCCAAGCATCTCCTGCCACAGCCCACCAACGTGGCTCAGCTGTGCTGGAGGGAGGGGCTGCCTGTGGCCACGAGGGGGGAGCTCTGTCCCCATGACCCATGCAGTCATTTTCCTCTGCTGAGACACGAGCGCCAAGTGTAACATGGCCATAACCACAAGGACCTGATCTCTGACAGGGCATTTCGTCACCGTGGTGTCCACTGGTGCAGTGACTTCAACTCAACTGCTGTCACCCTTCCTCAACCCTTTGTGTGTCCTACACCCTACGGTGTCAGGGTGGCCAGAACTACGCTCACTCCTTGGTGCGCTCTGTAGAACCCCCTTAGCCATCTGCTGCCCGGGCTAGACACAGCTGCAAGCCTGAAAGTGAAACTTGCTGCAGAGCTTTGTCAGACCTACCCTAGATTGGAGACAATCAGTCCGTCCTCTCTTCTATTTTAAACCAAAGTGGTTCAAGGATTAAAAACAGACAGGGCACGATTCCTCTGGGCTGGGTTTACGGCAGGACACCTGGGCTATATGAGGAAAGCAGCCTCGGGGCTGCCCTAATTTGCACTCCCATTCCCATGGCAGCTCCAGAGCCTCCTGGGAAGAGAGGAACAAACAGAACATGGTGCAAGGTGTCCACCTTTCTCTAGTGGTCCCAGCTCACCCCTCCATAGAATCCTAGGGCTGGAAGGGACCTCAGGAGGTCATCTAGTCCAGCCCCCTGCATCAAGCAGGATCAACCCCACTAAGTCATCCCAGCCAGGACCTTGTCCAGCCGGGGCTTAGAAACCTCTCGGGATGGAGAATCCACCACCTCCATCAGGGGCTGGGAGCAGGAGGGCACTTATGCTGGCTCTGCGCCAGCCAGCTGAGGCGATCAGGGCTGGGGCAAATCGGGCAGGGACAGTAAAAGGGGAGTTGGCAGGACCTATCTTCTGGATAAACAGAGAACTTGACTTGAATCCTAGCACCTTTCAGCTGCGCTCCATTCATTTTAAATGCAACACGAGAAGCCTCTCTGTTCCGTTGCTCACTGCCCCCATGCCACTCGAGGCCTGAATTTATTTCCATACAGGAGGTTTTTCCAGCCATTTGGCTCAAACCATCACCAGCGCATCTCTCCAAGGGTCGCTGCCAGAAATGCCTTTCAGATCTCCAGCTGCAAAGCGAGCGAGCAAGCAAGACCTCTGAGCTTGCTCTCAGCTCAAGACTTTTTGCGGGGGAGGTTTGTCGCTGCTTTGGCGAGCAGCAAAAAAGTCCAGCATGCTAACCCAGCCTACCCGGAGCAATTTCTCAGGCCAAGCTTGGCCTCTTTCTCAGTTCACGCATGGTTGCGATCAGTGGCGCTGCAAAAGGGAAGAGGGCTCTTTCGTGGCTCTTTGCCTTGGCTGTTTAATATTCAATTGGTCAACTTTCTAAGCAGGAAGAAAAGCAGCAGTTTTGGAACAAGGAGCCCTTCCTCCCCCCCCCCGATGGTGCTAGTTTGAATGGAGGAAATTGTCCATTGTGAACTTGGCACACAAACCTCTGACCGGTCGCGGGGGAGGACACCAAAAGATTTGAATATGTCAGCTGCTTCTTTGCCTTGCTAACTTGCTGCTGACCTTGGCAGACATGTTGGGTATATTCAAGCCTTTCTTTTTTGCCTGAATTGAGTGAACTAGAAACAAATCAGTTGCTTGGTGAATTTCACCTGCTTGTGGTCCATCTGCAAACAGGTGGCGACTGTCTCAGAGGGCATCATTATTGCAAACTGTTTCATAATATTTCCTGAATTTATTTTCCTCGCTGGCTTGCTGTTGGAGCTTTGTTCTGACTGGGCACAGACGTCACATCTGGTTTCATGTCTCTCGAGAGTAATTTTTTTTTTTTTTTTGCAAGTGCCAGCGCACAGGGAATCTAGACCTTACTTTCCATCAGTGCTCAAGTACGAGTGTGTAAAACAAGCCTTTGTGCTAATAAAGTCCTTGATGTGAAGGTGCATGGGATGGACACATCTAAGGGACAACACGGCTGATGTGAACTTGTTTAAACATAGGAACAAATATTTGTGCGCTTTTTCTATTGCTCTGTTCTTAACTAAGAGACAGCCAGTCTCCCAGGGGTTTACCCAGGCACCTTAACCTCTGATTGTCTTTATCAGAAACTACTCCCTGAGTTTAGCAAGTTTTGTCCTTGTCTTTATTTCCGCTCCTTCCCCTCCACCCCAAGGTAAAGGGCAGAGGTCTTTCCTTGGCAGGAAATGTTTCACCAAACATTTATTTCCTGCACTAAACCTTTGCTAAGTTGTCCATCTGCTTAGTTTCCCTGATCCCCTTCCTTATGAGCATATATCACGTGCTGGTCCTTGGGGCCTTCACATCTCTCTCTGCACCTAACCACAAAGACAGGAGCTTGTGCACAGCTGCAGATGCTGGGCTGATCCACACGCACTTTTAGATCTAGAAACACTTGTTGTCACAGGGCAGCCATCGCAGACAGAGTGAAGTTTCTTTAGCATTAGTGAGAGTGAATTAGCAAAAATATGGGCCCCGCTTTCCTGGTGGGCTCCAGACCGGAGCTATGCATGTGAGTACACCTGTGGGGCTCACTGCCACCTCCTTCCTCTCCTGTTTTAGGCCCATTAAGGCCCATGAGCAGAAAAAACATGAAAAACAATTGAATCTGGGACTAGAAACACTAAAATGCCTGAATCTGATGTTTACTGCATGGTGTCACCAGAGGACAGAGTTAAGTGTATTATAATGCTTTACATTCCATTCCTGCCTTAACATTCTTTCGGTATAAGGTGAACTCTTTTGTTAATGATTGGCTTGGGATAATAAAGTGTGTGGATATTATATAATATACCTCAGAGCTGGAAGGGATCTTAGGAGGTCATCTAATCCAGTCCCCTGCCCCCTTGGCAGGGCCAAACACCATCCCTGACATCTATTTGCCTCAATAGCCTGCTCAAGGATTGACCTCACAACCCTAGGTTTAGCAGGCCAATGCTCAAACCACTGAGCTATACCTCCCCCCTCCTTTTCCCTTGTCACAAGCCAGCTGGGCCTTTAAGGCGAGCTTGGCGCAGACAACGCTCTCCCAGTCAAGCATGTGGGTAACTGGTTCATAACGAGTAAGCTCAGCTGTGGGCTGCTTCAAGAGAGCTGTGAATTCAGCCTAAGGAAGGAGACCCAGGCGAGGGGAGCTTCTCTGTCTGGGAATGGACCGGAGAGGTCCAGCTGGAAGAAACCCATCGGGATCACGTCTGGTTCCTGTTGCAGGGGTAAGGGGGGACCTTGTATGGAGATCGGGGTTCCTTGAGGGAAGCTGCCTGAGTCCCCTTGGAGCGAGGCAATTGGAAAAGCCTCCTGGGAGGAACAGCATAGAAGAAGCTCTGCAGAGTTCGGGAACTGGGGTCGAGGAGCAGAGAATTTCAGTGGAGCGCAAGAAGGGCAGAAGAATCATTCATTTAGAGTTGGACCTTCCATCGTCCCGGAATGGGACTGAACTAAGTGACCTGGCTGGAGGCCAGAAGGCTTGGACGGAACTAGGCCATGTGGAGCCACCAGAAGAAGAGGCCACCAGGGGTTCTAGAAGTGAGGCCATCCCCCAGCAAGGGGCCATACCGCGGTCAGGGCTCCCTCTAATTTTTCCCAGTCCCTGGGCAGAATAAACTGTGTTCTGTGCCCCCACATATGTGAACATGCGCCACCAGTGGAAACACACGCTACCGGCTGTGGGTGCTCTGCTACTCAGCTAGGCAGCACACGAATCTCTCCAGGGCAGCCGCCCATGCGCTCAGCTTCCAGGGTACATTGGTCGTGGTAAGAAGAACCGCGTACATACCCCGAAGGTGGAGGTGAGACCACAGATCAGTAACTGAGCAGGTTGTTCTGGGCATTTAACGCAATTCCCCTATAGAGGGGTAATAAGACTTCAAAGGACTCACTGCCTGTCATCCTAAGATCTTGTCCTACTCCGTCTCCTGCATGACTCTGCTCTGCCCACCACAAATGTCCTGTGTCTCTTGCACACCTCTTTGCCCACGTGAAATGGCACTTTCAGTTTATTGGCCACCTCAGCTCAAAGACCCAAATTGCTCGCAAGGTGTTTGCTTTGCTCCTTGTAATTTGCCGCCGCTCCAGCCTGGGCATCGGCAGGCTTGGAGACCTGCCTCCGACGGTCGTCCAGATCCATTTGATACACACAGTGCAACAGACGGAGCCGAAAGGCACCGAGCAAACCCAGGAAGCAGAGAAGGGGATTGGAAAAGAGGAAGGATGACGACTCGGGAGGGTGGTATGAAAGACCTATGGCTGGGGGCTGGCCAGGACAGGGCGGTGGGGCTATTTTGCAGGTGTGCAGAGCAGGGAGCTAATTCTGGAGGGTGGGATGTGGCACAGGAAAGGGACAATTCTGGCTCATGAACAGTCAGGGCAACCCTCCATTCAGAACACCTAGACCTGAAGCCCTGAAAAACCAGACTAGGCTGGACCCAGGCTAGGAAATACATGAGGGAGCAAGAGCCTGTCCTGACAGAGGATATGATCCGACCAATCCTTCCCATCTTGTCACCTCAGTGCCACCATCAAGAGCAGTTGCACTGGCAGGAGGGGTCACCCTCTGCTCCCACAGTCTCTCCCCTCACCCTCACTATAGTGCTCTTAGTTAGGGCTCTCCTTGCAGGGACTAACCTGTTTTTGGCTAACCTAGCCAGGCACAATCTGCCGTATTTCCCCTGACCGCCAAGGCAGACGATACAACAGAGCCCCTCGAGTTAATTAAGCGAGCCCTTCCCCCTCATTAAACCCTGCTGCCTGTCTACTTACATTAGGCGTTGCGAGGCGGCCTCTGGCTGGATGCAGGCTCCGTGTGCTCCGCTCAAGCGTCCTGCTGGCTGCTCTGTGTGCGGGGATGCTGGGGCATTTGCAGCGGAGCTGCAGACAAAAGAAGGCAGCAGAGCCTCGGTTGCTAACGGAGCGATTCGGTGGGAATCATTAGAGAGGCTTCTGGAGCTAATTGGGGCTGAATGGTACTAGAGACCCAGCACAGAAGAACACTGCGACCCTCCCGGCCCTCAGCAACGTGGCCAGAGGGGTGGTAAGGCAAACTCCATCCCACTGTCCTCAAGCTCCCCTCCCTTCTGTGGCCCTCAGTCTCCTTTCTCCTGCAAAGGACCCACTCCCTCGCCCCGGCCCCATTGCCGGTGGGTGCTGCTACATTAACCTCCTGGCACCCTCAGTCGTGTTCCACAGGTGCCCTGTGTCTGTCTGAAGCCTGGCCGGATGGAGGGGAGGCAACGTGGGAAGCCCTGTGTGCCCACCCGCCGCCCTCCAACCTGCAGACTTCTGGGATACACTGCGATGTCTTTCCCACGCTCTCCTCGCACAAGCAGGGACAGGCCGTGCTTCATGGCCCTCCTGGGCTCGGCCGAGATCCCCGCTGGCAGGCCCTCGATGTACCATTAGGGCCCTACCAAATTCACAGTCGCGAAGAGCACATCAAGTACGGGGAAGTCTGGTCTGCTGCTGTGAAATCTCGTCTCCTGGGCACACCACCCTACAGCAGTCAGGAAGGACACCACCCACGTTCTCAAAGTGGGCACCTGATGCTAACGGGCTTGAGTCACAGTAGTGGCACTGCCTGGTGAACAGTCCTGGAATTAGCTCACGCCAGACCTGCCTACTTGGCAGACAGCAGCACCCCTTTCCTGGGGGTGCCTCTCTGGGGCTGCCCTCATCCAGGTTCCTCACCTCCCAGGTGACCCCGCTGACCTGAACCCATCACTCACATCAGTGACCACTCCCACCCTTCCTCTAGCCTCTTCCCTCGGGGGCAAACAGCAACCAGAACTGGCCACGCTCCTCACCAGCAATGAAGTGGGGAGGGCAGGTGAAGTGTGGACCTGCTGCCTATTTCTATCCCCAGCTGCCTCTCTGCAACCCCTTTTGGGTCCCAGCCTGAGCACTAATCTGACCAGAGTCCTGCTGGCTCCCCTGGTGCTTCCCTGGCCATGGCACCTAGTGTCTTTTAAGCAGCAAGCCCATCTTCAGTGGAGAGAAACACACCCACCCACCTCCCACAGCCCTTTATATAAGGCCTAGCTCAGCCCTGATTGGCTGCCATCCGCCTCCTCCTGATTGGCCCCTGATTCCAGCCTTCTCAAAGTGCTGGTTTAACCCCTCCTTCTCCAGGGCTGGGCAACCGTCCCATCCCAGGGGGTTACAAGGTTATTCTCAGGGAGGGGGCGTCCGGCCTTACTTCTCTGCTGACTTCAGAACTGGGCAGCCGGAGAGCGATGGCTGTTGGCTGGGCTCTCTGCTCTGAAGGTCGCGTCCAGCAGCGGCACAGAAGTTAGGCTGGCAGTACCAGGACAGCCCATCCCTATGTCTGTGCTGCTGCTGGCGGCGGCTCTGCCTTCGGCACTGGGCTCCCAGGTGTGCAGGCAGTGCGTCTGAAAGCAGCAGTGCAGAAGTCAGGACAGTTTGTTCTCCATTGCCACCCGAACTTCTGTGCTGCTGCTGGCGGGGTGCTGACTTCAGAGCTGGGTACCCAGCCAGCAGCCATTGCTTGCAAACCTCCCCCTCAGTGAGAAGCTTATACTCCTCCCAGCTCACACACACACACACACACACACACACACACACACACTCCTTTCCGGGCCAGGGCCCCTACCAGTACAACTCTGTGACATTTCAGATTTGAAGAGCTGAAATCATCAAATTTATTATTTCAAAAACCCCATGACCACCAAATTGGCTGTGACTTTGGCAGGGCCCTATACAGAATCACGGCCCAGGAGGGAAGTGAGGCTGTAGATGCAGGACATGCTTAGAGGAGGGTTCTTGTATCTGGCTCTGACTCAGACCTAGGAGAGAAAGGAAAAGAACTAGAGTTTTGTAACTGCCTACAGGGGCACTGGAACCTGGGAGCTCTGGAGCTTACTGCAGGAGCCTCTATAGCTGGTCATAAAAAGCAACGGGCAGTTATGGAAACTCATTCATTTGCTGGATAAGTGCTCTTGAGGCCACTGCATGGATGGGGAGCTGCCCCCATTATCCTGCCCATAGATGGGAAAACAGAGGACACACTGTATACAACTCTCCCCATTGCTTAGAAGTGAGTATCAGTGAGTGGCACAGAATCAGTAGCCTCCAGATGTGGGGGAGCTTCCCTCCATTGGACTCCCACCTCCCTTTGAAACAGACAAGAGGTAAGCCGCTGTGTGGGCCCCATCTCCGCTGAGGACGGTGCTAGGAACGGCGGTTTGCTTCTGTTCCAGGGACGCCAGCTGCTAGGACGAGGAGGAAGGCAATGTCACAAAGAAGGGCGTGCAGTCACCCGTCTTTAGGAAAAGCAAAAAATAGACCATCCTTGCAGAAAGTAGGACAGGCCTACCCAGAATAGGACAGCTGGTCACTGCAGCGGGAGCAGCTACCGAGCGTCTCCCAGACGGCTTCTCTCTACACTCAGTGACGGCTTGGGCTGGGGTGGCAGTGATGGGAAATGGGTGGAGAAAAGGCTGTGGGATGTTTTCGTAGTGAAACGCTGTTGCGCTTTTCAGGTTTGTTCCAGTGCTGACACCTCAGCTTGCACCAGCTTTACACCTGCTGCTGGAAGGAGTGATTTTCTCTGCCCTGCCCGCAGCAGCTCCTTTCAGCACAATCCCCTTCACATGCTTTTCTGTGTGGCCCATCCCCTCCAGGCCAACATACTTCACCTAATAAAAACCCTGCAGTAAACGTTGGCTAATGGTTAGATGGGATTCCTGGGTACTAAACCTAGCTCTGCTACTGAATCACTGGGAAACCTTGGGCAAGTCACCTAACTGCCCTGTGCCTCGGTGTCCTCATCAGTAAAAATGCATCTGATGGCACTTCAGTGCTGGGTGGGGAGGAGTGGTGTGAGCCTGAGATGAACTTTTGCAGAGGGTTTTAAGCCCCTTCTATTACCGTGGCCCAGATCCTGAGCTGGTGAAAATCAGCCCAGCTTCCCTATAGTCCATGGACCTGCTCTGAGTGATGCCCCCTGAAGAGTTGCTTGCTAAGTGCAAAAGGTGACATCCTCCCCATGTGATCAGAAGAGGAATTCAGACTGCACTGCGGCGAGGCAGCCACAGGTTACACCTTCTTTCTTTTTCAGTACACCAGCAAACTAGCCACAGGGCTTGATTTATTACAACAAGCTCCCCCAGGCCAGCAGCTGGGATTTGAACCTAGGATTGCCCTTTGCTGGAGGAGAAGCGCTTACTACTCTACTAGCTAAATACTCCATAGCTCATGCTTTGCTTCTCTGTGAATTAGGCAGGCAGGAGTCTCTCCAGAACTGCCACACTTAGCAAGAATTCATCTGGCTCCTCTCACTTTGCCCCATGGCCCTCAGTGCTCAGCTTGCGGGTTCCCTTTTGAAAGGCAAGTATAAAGCAGATCTCCGGTATGACCTCGGGGTTGCAAAGGCACCTTTATTTCCAACACCGTTGCAAGGGCTCGTCTGTTATCTGAAGGCACAGCAGCACACTGCTATCGGCAGGGGGGGACTCATTTAATTTTTTCGCCTCCGTGAAGCGGTCTCTATGCATTAAAAAGCAGGCAGCTTGCGGAATGGTATTATCTGCTGTGGAATGTACGGTACGTCCCCAACCCTGCCGCTCACTCCAAGCCCTGGAAAGAAAAGACACCATCCATGCTGCATGGGGAGGGTTAGGCAGTTGATGCAACAGGACTCCAGAAGTACTACCTTTGGCGAGGACTGCATGAATCTTGCACTACAATGTTACACTAAACCTACTTAATTATGTGAATCCCTAATGGACATTATTACGGTCTGGCATCAGCTGACTTTGTACAGACTGTCGAATACGGCGCAGTGTGACAGCAAGCAGGGCGAGACTCTGTCAGGAGGGAAGCTTGTATTGCTCCGCTCAGCCAGCTGTTTTCAGTGGATAGCACTTAATCTGAATGTCCGCCTACCTTGCATCCCAAGGATGTAGTTTATAGGGTGGGTAAATGTTCTGGATGTCTCACTGACTAAGCATTATGCTTGTGCCTATCTGAGCATGGGTCAAGGGTAAGGGACAGCTCGCTGGGATTCAGCTTAGTGAAAAGGAGGAAGATGCCTACAGCGTGGGGGACGCAATGGCAGATTATGAACCAGAGCCAGGGTTCTCTGTAAGCTGAGCACTTGGCGGCTGTCCAGGAGAGATTCAGGTGCCACACAGCTGATTAGCAGAGCGCCACCAGCTGGCAGCCTGTGTTTCTATTGGTGGTGCACACCCAGGCATGCTGTGGTGCATAACAAAATTTATTCCACCCCAGATGGGAAAAATTAGAGGGAGCTCTGGTCAGAGCTTCAGCTCACGTAAATCGGCTGAGCTTCAGGGATGTCATGAAACCTGGCGAGGAGCAGAATTTCCATCCCACAGGCAAAGCCAACATCGAAAACAAAATGTCATTCCAAACTGGAACAAAAAGCCAAAACTTCAAACTGTCCCAGGAAATGAAAATTCCCAAAAGCTTTTGTTTTGGGATCTCCAAGATGTGTGTTTTGATAACAGTGACACACTGGTTTTTTAGTAGCATTTGGGTTTTGACTTCAATGTGACATTAAAATATTCACTATTGCATTGTACAGCTTAATATTAGCTAATGGAAACATTTTACTGTATTTCTAATTCAAAAGTCAAATCAGTCTTTATCAAAAAGAAATGCTGCCACTTTTTCCACAGAAAAATTTGGTTGACACCGACACATTCCTGCCAAACGTCTCGACTAAGCTCCATTTTTTGTGGGAAAGTGGTCCTGTTGAAAAGTTTCCAACCACTGCTAGTTGACAGCCAGTGATAATCTGCCTCTATACATAACACTCCTGATTTAAGGGCTCACGCCTGCATTTATTATGCTGGCTCTCAACTAGAGAGAAGTTTCCATCAGTGTCTCTTGGTGAGGAGAGCTTGGTTATTCCCAGCAGATAGAAAGGTTCCTGCACCCTCCCCATGCCTATGTTACTAAGGGGGAAACTACGCTGAGTGCACCTTAAGATAGCTTGTAAAGTGCAGCCAGCACAGAACGCCTGTCTATAAAGCATGTTTTCTGTAGACAGTATGGTAGCTGTGACAGTCTGGACTTCTATGTGCTGTACCTTTACCTTTCCTAGTGTTGTTGCAGCTTATCCCAAATGAGACACACACACTCTGCTCTCTCCTGGAGACCTGACCTTGATTCCATCTTGCTGGAGATCTCATCCTCACTTCTGGAATTCTCGTTAGGCTTTTCCCTGCACAAGGAGTAACTTGACTTTTTTGGTCTGGGTAGAGACCCAGTCCTGGTAACAGTGGGAAGCTTGCGGCAGCCAAAGCTCTGCAGTGCAATCCAGTTTGAAAAGGTGCAGAAAGTTTGGATGAAGGGTCCTCTTTAATGTTGCACAAATGATAGACCAGAGCAGTGAACAGGAGCCTGGAGCAGGAAGCCTGGTACAAAACATGCAGGTCTTACAACTTCAGGAACATTCACTTCCACGGAGCTCTGCAGAAAACTTTCATCTTCCATCTCTCTTCTCTGCAGTAAGTCTTCACAGGACACGTAACACATGGGCTGCTGGACTGATCCACAGAAAGCCGTCTCCCACAGCAGCATGGCTGTCAGCTCCTGCGTCTCTCGCTTCCTTCCCCTTAATGGAGTGTCAGCTCGGAGACTCCTTGGGACTGCTTGAATGGCACACCACAGAAATGGGCCGTTCAAAACAACACCTGGATCCCCTGACGTTTGCAGCAGTTCCACTGATTTCATGGAGAAGGACAGCAGGTTTTAGCTCAGCGATTTGCCAGAAGAAAAACTTCTTCGGGGGGCGGGGGGGCTGTCCCCTGACCTTGGTGGGAAGAGACGCAGCTTCTCAGACCACTCCCTGTGGGCAGGTGGTGTCTGTGTGCATCTGGTGCAAGGAGCCCCTGAACCTCAGAGGCTGTGTGTGGACTTGGGGGACCATATGTGGCTGAAGGGAAGGAGCTAAGGGAGGCAGAGAACTACATAGCTGAGACTTTCCGGGACGCAGTACAACGGTCCCGTCCCCTCTGGGCTGTTCAGGAGGATGCAAGTCTCAGGGGAGGAGACCACCCAACTGGAGCAAAGGGAAATGATCCCACAGGTGGGCCCCTCCTTCCAGACGATGTTGTGGTATCTGCTCGCACTGGGGTACCGCTCCGCTGGAGGGAACGCCCCTGCGAAAACAGGGACGGGCTTTCTCCACCACCTCCCCTGCTGCTTCTGCAGAGGCAGGGAGGCCTTTTCCTTCTCAGCGCCCATCAGACTGTGCTCTGCCTCCTCCTGCAGCATCACAGGGGCTTCTGGTTTCCCAGCGAGGTTCTCGGGCCCCCTCTGGTGCCCAGTCCCTGAAGGTGCACCGGTACAGCAGCCGGACAACCAGGCTCAGCTGCACTGGGAGGCCTGCGGAGCAAGCCCACCTGCTTTGTGCTACAAGGCAGAGGGACCCGGGCCCGATCCACCTCCCACTGCCACGATGACCATGGATCAAGACGGCACTGAAGGGGTGTCAAGCCCAAGGCACAGTTGTCATAGTATTTTTTCAGCTGCTGAGCTTTGTAAGCCCTTTCTGCTTTGGGGGGCCTGACCCCTGAGTTTTGGGGCTCCGGGCTTGGCAACGTTGCACAGCTGAGAAGCAGGGGTGAAAGGGCCTGGAACAGGGTAGGAATCCCCATGACAAAGCCACCATCTGCCCCGAAGGGAGACCAATGCAAGAGGACTGGGAATGTTTCTCGCTCCATTCCTCTCTTCTCTATGGCTTGCTCTCGTTTCTCTCCATCCTCCCCTCCTGGGGCTGGAGGATGGCTTAGGTCAGGCCCAGCAGGGACACGAGACAGGTTTGGACATGCAGAGGTCGGTTGTTCTGGGTTCCTCTGGCACCCTGAGCTCCACTCCCTGCCTGGGTTGGTCCCTGCTCTGGGCTGGCACTTGCTTCAGCCAGAGGGAAGGTGGGCATCCCTCCTGCTGGTTCACGGGGGTCCCCGGTGTGGTGGAGCACAGAGACGGGCAGGTGGGAAAGGAGCAAAGCTTCCCAGGGAGTCCAACACTGCTGGAGAAGGACAAAGGGGCTGGAGGAGGCTCTGCCCGTCTCATGGTGCCGGCCTAAGGCACATAATTTCTCATCCCCGAATGGCAGCAGCAGGGGGTGAGCAGCTGACAAAACCCCTCCCTGCTAGGCTAGGGCCCTGTCAGCCCAGTGCCCCGGTCCCCAGCCAGCCAAGGGCTGCCACCCCTTCCCACCAAAGAGAAGCCCAGCACAGACCCAGCTCTGCAGCACTTGCAGCCCAAAGCCTGGTGCTTGGGAAACATTCCCTCCTCGCAGCCCCCTGCAAACAGTGGGGCTCTGAGGACCAAGGGGTGTGTCTGTGCACCTGATTAGCACAAGCCTGGGCTCCACCAAGACCCCCTTCGCCCTCCGTGGGGTGAGGTTCTCCAGGCCCAGTGCTGGTTCTCTGCACAGGATGAATTCTTTCCTGCCTCCTTAGCCAATTTACTACGCGCCAATCGCCTCAGTGGCCAGTGCAGACGTGGAACCCCCGTGATAGCTCAGTGCCTGAGCCCCACAGCCGGGGGCCTGACTGGCAGTCGAGCGTGCATGCCAATCCCCTGGCCCAGCCTCGCTCGGTCTCGTCCGATGTGGGCACCGAAGTGTACCACCCTCTGGCTCCCCTGGGTGCCCGTGGAGGCAGGGGAGGGGCAAGAAGCTTGTTGATTTGAGCACTCGGGCAGCTGGCGCACACGGGGTGGCAGAGTGGGCCTGATCCTGGGAGCTGGCCCACGCAGGCATCTTGGGGGCGCGCAGGGGGTGTCAGCAGGCAGGCCAGGACTCTCTCCTGTCACATTTCATTGGCGCGAGCGGAGCAGAATAGAACCAGACAACGCTGCCGCACGTTCCTCCGAGCAGCCAGGCACTTAGCATTCTGGCCCTGCTCGCGCCTCCTTCCAGAGAGGGAGAAGAGGGGCCATGTTGGGCCAGCCCACGCAGACGCCAGGTGGGGATGTGCTGTCCTCTCGCCCTGCAGGCAGCGGTTACCCTGTGTCCCAGCGTGATCGCTGATGGACCAGACAGATTCTCAGCATCTACCTTCTGGGCAGGGGCCGTTGCTAGGAGACAGAACCCTGGGGAGTCTGGCGTGCCAGCAAGCGGATCCCACCGTGTCAGCGGGAAGGGATGAAACGGCTGCACAGGCCCGGGGGGAAGGATGCCAGCTCCTGAAAGGGCCAGCATGGGAAATGGCCCAGAGCTTGGGCACTGGGGGGGAGGCAGAGGGGATGCTGGGAAACGGAGAGCAATTAGGTTAATCTAAAGAGATTTGTTGAAGGGTTACTCTGAAACTCACTGTTGTTACACTC
Source organism: Carettochelys insculpta (assembly GCF_033958435.1). NCBI lineage: Eukaryota > Metazoa > Chordata > Testudines > Carettochelyidae > Carettochelys > Carettochelys insculpta. The sequence continues at coordinate 3,129,251 of NC_134151.1, forward strand.
TTCTTGCTCAGTGGCCTGGGATAAGGAGCCTTCCTCATCCCAGCAGGCTGGGCGGTAGAGGAAACAAGGGTGTGTTGATTGGCAGCCACTTTCAGATGACACAGGGATGGCTCTTTGGGGCTGTCATGGACTGAGGACTGGGAGGGAATGCATCTTGCTGCTATATCCTTTGCTGGAGGCTAGTGACACCGCAGCTCTTTGGCTCAGTTTCCCCATCTGTAAAATGGGGCTATTGGGTCCTGCCAGGTCGGCGTAATTCATCCCCCTTTGCCAAGCGCTTTGAGATACTTGTCTGGCAGGAGCTTAGAAAGTCAGCACATTACTAGGTTTCTTTCATGCTGGCTCTCTCTCCTGGGAACTCAGCAAAAGCAGAGCCACGCCTTGAGTTTCCAGACTGATGGGGCCGGTTTGCGTTTTTTTGGGACAGAAAGGGGAATGATCCAGTAAGGTTGAAAAAGAGTTATGGAGCCTCTTTCTTCCTTTCCCTCAGCTTGCTGGAGCTGTAGCTCTGGAGGACAATTGTGGAAAGCTAATAAAGAACACAGCTACTCCAGGGTAGAATTCTAGTGGCTGGGCGAGTAGACGGCAAATTAGAGCTGAACCATCACTGAAGAATGGGGAAGCAGGGAGAGGAGGGAAGGGATGCAAGGATGAGGGGCCATTTGTTTCTTGCAAACCAAGCCAGCTCATGCTTTAGATCAGGCATGTCCAACCCGTGGCCTGTGGGCCGCATGCGGCCCTGGACAGCTAGTAATGCGGCCCCACAAGATTGTAAACTTTTAACATTATTATGTGATTTATATACATTAACTATATTATATATTTTATATGCAACCCAAGACAATTCCTCTTCACTCAGTGCGGCCCAAGCAAGCCAAAAGGTTGGACACCCATGCTTTAGATGCAGGGGTTCCTATGGAATAGATGAAGTCTCTCGGGTATTACACATCATGTCAGCCATGGTTATGTAACAACTCATTGCATGGGGCATCAGCAGGATTTTGAATCTTCAGCCCACTGGCTCAGACCCTCTGAGCTAAAGTACTACTTCCCTTACCTGGCAGTGGTGGTAGGTTGTTATCCTCTGTTAGTCACCCACTGGGGGCAGATAGGACGTCGATTCCAGCAGTATGGTACAGTCGAACTGGCATTCTGGGGCCCCTCATCTGCAAAAAGATGTCAACAAATTAGCGGGATGCTGAAGAGCTGGAGGCCCAAGGTGGATAAGCAGCGCACTCCAAGACAGAGCAGGAGGAATAATGCATTTTCCCAAACGGGAAAGCCAAAGATCACTTTCCTTTCTGGGTGGCCTGAACCAGCAAGTTATGATTTTTCTTGGTAAAATGAAAAAATTTATTTGGGGCGAAATGAAATAGCTTGTTGGCCCCAAGCCATTTTGATTTGGGTTTGAGTGGTTTCTACCCCATCTTTCTTCACGAACCGCAGCCACACGTGATAACAAAACGAACTTTTGGAAGAAAGCCGAAGCAGAGCATTGGATATCTGGGGAAGAGCCCTGTCCCTGTTGCCCCATTCAGCCCAAAGGCTTCATGGGCTTTCCTGTGGCTCTGGGCAATTTCAAATTGCAATTTTCAGTGAATAAAGTAGTACCCAGATAAAATTCACCCAGTTCTACACAGAAAGAAAGAGTAAAAAGCCAAAGGAGCTTGGCTTGGTAACGGACAAGGGCTTCAAAGGGGGGCAGGGGTGAAATTTGGCGCCTGTGCCCATGTTTGGACACCTCAATAAGCTGCTTGATTCTAGGGAGTGCTCAGCACCCCCTGCGATCCCTGTGAATTCAGTGGGCACTAGGGAATATGGGCCCTCCGTCCCCATGCTCTTCTCTGGGGACTTTCCACTCTCTTACCCCGCTTCACAGAGGCCAGGACCCTGCCCGGGATCCATTAACTAACCTCCAAACAGCTTCTGCCATCAACACTCCATCACGTCCCCACTGGAAATCTTCATCCCCAGTGCCAGCCAGGGGCTGAGGTAGGACCTGAACAGCACCTGGGGCTCGATTTGCCTGATTCCCATGCCTGGGGGCACCCCAGGATAAGCGTCCTGCTGGAATGGAAACAGTCCTAGAGTGGAGCAGAGAGCAGACAAAGAATAGCCAAACTGCGGCTTGCAAACCACACGAGGATCTTTTCCAGGTAAAGTGCAGAGCACCGCACCCCCCTTCTCCACCTACCAGACTGATGGTGAGTGAGAGAAATCGTGGCGGGTGAGGGGTACCAGGTGCCTAACTTGAAAAAGATCTCATCAGACTGAGTGCTTGGGCAACAAAGCGGCAAATGAAATTTAATGTGGGTAAGTGTAAGGTAGTGCACATTGGAAAAAATAACCCCAGCTATACTTACAGTACAATGGGGGCTAATTTAGCTATAACTAATCAGGAGAGAGATCTTGGAGTTATCGTGGATAGTTCCGTGAAAACATCCACGCAGTGTGCAGAGGCAGGCAAATAGGATTTAGGTATTATTAAAAAAGGGGTAGAAAATAAGCCAAGGAGTATCTTACTTCCCTCATATAAATCTATGGTAGGCCCACAGCTTGAATACTGTGTGCGGATGTGGTCTCCTCACCTAAAAAAGATATCCTGGCACTGGAAAAGGTTCAGCAAAGGGCAACTAGAATGATTAGGGGCTTGGAACAGGTCCCGTATGAGGAGAGGCTAAAAAGATTGGGACTTCTCAATTTAGAAGAGGGGAGACAGAGGGGACGTGATAGAGGTATATAAAATTATGACAGGTGTGGAGAGGGTGAATAAGGAGAAGTTAGTTACTTGTGCCCATAATACAAGAACTAGAGGACACCAGAGCCGTGTCTACACGTGCAGGCTACTTCGAAGTAGCGGCACTAACTTCGAAATAGCGCCTGTCACGGCTACACGTGTTGGGCGCTATTTCGATGTTAACATCGACGTTAAGCGGTGAGACGTCGAAGCCGCTAACCCCATGAGGGGATAGGAATAGTGCCCTACTTCGACGTTCAACATCAAAGTAGGGACCGTGTAGTCGTTGCGCGTCCCGCAACATCGAAAGTGCGGGGTCCTCCATGGCGGCCATCAGCTGAGGGGTTGAGAGACGCTCTCTCTCCAGCCCCTGCGGGGCTCTATGGTCACCGTGGGCAGCAGCCCGTAGCCCAGGGCTTCTGGCTGCTGCTGCTGCAGCTGGGGATCCATGCTGCAAGCACAGGGTCTGCAACCAGTTGTCGGCTCTGTGGATCTTGTGCTGTTTAGTGCAAGTGTGTCTGGGAGGGGCCCTTTAAGGGAGCGGCTTGCTGTCGAGTCCGCCCTGTGACCCTGTCTGCAGCTGTGCCTGGCACCCTTATTTCGATGTGTGCTACTGTGGCGTGTAGACGTTCCCTCGCAGCGCCTATTTCGATGTGGTGCTGCGCGACGTCGCTGTTGAACGTCGACGTTGCCAGCCCTGGAGGACGTGTAGACGTTTCGATGTCACTACATCGAAATAAGCTATTTCAATGTAGCGTTCACATGTAGACATAGCCCAGATGAAATTAATGGGTAGCAGGTTTAAAACTAATACAAGAAAGTTCTTCTTCTCTCAGCACATAGTTAATCTGTGGAACTCCTTGCCAAGGAGACTGTGAAGGCTGGGACTGTAACAGAATTTAAAGAAGAGCTAGAAAAATTCATGGAGGTCAGGTCCATAAAAGACTATTAGCCAAGGGTAGGAATGGTGTCCCTGGCCTCTGATTGTCAGAGGCTGGAGATGGATGGCAGGAGACAAATCGCTTGATCATTGTCTTTGGAGCACCCCCTCTGGGGCACCTGCCATTGGCCACTGTTCGCGGACAGACTCCTGGGCGGGATGGACCTTTGGTCTGACCCAGTCTGGCTGGTCTTATGTTCTTATGTGCCACAAAGCCCCAACTATCAAGACTGTCCCTATAAAATCAGGCTGCCCGGTCACCATGGATGCCAGGCTAGTCTACCCCTCTGCTCACTGCCAGCGCTAACCCCCCTCGGTTTCCATTACAACACGACCTTGGTTTGAACTCACACACGAATCCCCCACGTCCCATTTCCTTGACATAGATGTGAATGGACATATAGGGTCCTTAGACGCACAACCACTCTGCGCGGCCCCCCCCCCATTCTCACAGTGAGAGAAAGACTCTCGTGCCCTCTAACTGATTAATGTTGCAAGGTGACTGCAGGGAAGGACAGACACAGGGCTTCTTTTCAGGGTGAACAGGCTCCAGTTCCCTTCTCCATCCTCAACCTCCAGTTCTACCCCTCTCCGCTCCACCTTCTCAGTTTCCAGCTTGAACACCACTGCCGTGGCAGCTCTCCCCGCTGCCCTCCCTTCCCAGAGATGAGCTGCTCAGGGAGAAGATAAATAAAAGGGGCTTTAGATAAGATGGAGACTTAGCTGGAGTCTTGCTGGCACCAAGGACGGGGCTGATCTTCAGGAGGGATTTAAAGAGGGATTTGCATTTCAATATTCCCCACCATTACCGTACGTCAGGTCTGAAATAATTCCCTAACCCCGTACAGTCCCTCTGGCTCTGTGGTGCCCCCTGCCCTTGGCTTCCATACACCGGCTATACAGCACAGCTGGCTGCAGCTGGGCCTTCAGGGACAGCAGCGCAGAGCGACAGAGGGAAGCTGTGTGGGTTCCACTGGGATGGAGTCCTGCCGTCACGGGGCTGCCAGCGAGGTGCATGTGGAAGGAGCTGACTCCTCTCCGACCTGGGCAAAATGTCATTGCTGAATGAACGGAGCTTTTCAGTTCTCTTGTCCCCTGCCGGCTGGCTGTGAGCGCCAGGCCAGCTGTGAATGCCGGGCCCTTCCACAAAGGTGGGTCCTTTCCCTGGTTTCCTACCCAAAGTCCCAAAGTGGGCAGGTGCTTGCAATCAAGGCTATGCCATTCCCGCTGGAGCTCTGCGTTATGGGACCCATCTGGTCCTATTGCCTTTGACTGGAATTTTCAAAGACAGCAGTGGGGCTTGGGTACCTGCCTCCACAGGAAATAAATGCTCATCTCCTCCAGGTTCCTTTGAAAAGCCAACCCTTAGGTGCAGGCATTCATTTTTGTAGTCCAGATCAGTGTCTCTTAACGTTTTTTTTTTTTTTATAAAATACCCCATTTTCAAAACCATTTTATCAGTACCAGAGAGGGAGCCGTGTTAGTCTGTATTTTCAAAAACAACAAGAAGTCCTCTGGCACCTGATAGACTAACAGATATTTTGGAGCATAAGCTTTCGTGGGCAAAGATGCAACTGACGACAAAGAAGGACTTCTTGTTGTTTTTCCAATTTATAAGTATCCCCAGATTTCTCTTACATACCCCTAAGGGTACACGTACCACCAGTTGAGAAACATGGTCCTAAGGTAACCTGAGGTCTTGAAACAAGTGCCGTTCAACCTTTCCAGATGACTGTACCGTACCCGTTTCAGGAGACAGATTTCTTTTGCATATCAGCAAGTTACACCTCCCTTAGAAACTACTTGCCTACAAAAACATGCAAAAATATCACAGAAGGCTACTCCTGGAAACTTGCTGACTTCCTACTATCTTATCAAATAAATGAATTGGAATAGAAATATTGTACTTACATTTTAGTGTAAGGCACATGAAGCAGTAGAAACAAGTCATTGTCTGAATGAACATTTAGATTGTACTGACTTTACTACTATTTTTTAATGTAGCCTGTTGTAAAACAAGGCAAATATCTAAATGAGTTGATGTACTGCCTGCAAGACCTCGGTGTATCCCTAAGGGTACTTGTACCACTGGTTAAGAAACACTGGTCCAAATAACAGAGAGGAGCCGTGTTAATCTGTAGCTTCGAGAACAACACAAGAAATCTTGTGGCACTTCATAGACTAACAGATATTTCAGAGCATAAGCTTTCATCCTCAAGTGGGTCTTTGCCCACGAAAGCTTATGCTCCAGAATATCTGTTGGTCCAAATAACTTGGATCCAAGAGTTTCAAAAGAGCTGCCTGAGGTCCTCATTGAACCATTAATAATGATTTTCAATATATCCTGGAACTCTGAGGAAGCTAATATTCTGGCAATTTTTAAAAAAAGGTAAATATGATGACCTGGGTGATTATAGGCCCATCAACCTGACAATGATCTCAGGCAAAATAATGGATCAGCTGATACAGGGCTGAATTAATAAAATATTAAAGGAGAGTAATATAATCAATGCAACTCAACATGGGTTTATGGAAAATACATCTTGTTTAACTAACTTGACTTTTATGAGGTGACAAGGTCTGACTGATAATTGCAGTAGTGTCCTGGACAGAGCCGGAACCACGAGCGTTGAAGCCATGATTCTGAAAGCCCAGTTTTGCTGGACAGGGCCTGTCACATGAATGGAGAGTCAAGAATCCCTAAGCAACTCCTCTACGGTGAACTCTCCTGGGGCAAAATGAATCAAGGTAGGCCTCACAAGAGGTATAAAGACTGCGTGAAGGCCAACATTGCTCATGCTGGTTTAAAACCAGATCAGCTACAGCAGCGTGCAAAAGACGGAACAGGCTGGTGTGTTCTTGTACGACACGCGTATGACAGCTCTGAAGAGCAGTGATGCGTATGCCTCATTGATGCTCGTGAGAGGACAAAAGCAACAGCAGCAGCTGCACCAACAGAGCCAGGACAATTCCCTTGCCTTCACTGTGAACGCCCATGCCGTTCAAAGTTTGGACTCCTCAGCCACATGCGAGGCCACGACTGATGAGCCTGTGCAAGCTCAAGACGTCATCGTCAGACAAGACGGACTATCTACAACAGTAGTTGTAATAGACTTCTGTGAGGTGTTTGACTTGGTACCACACGGCACATTAATTAAAACATAGACAGGTATAAAATTAACAGGGCACACATTAAATGGGTTAAAAACTGGCTAACTGATAGATCTCAGAATGGATCCACAAACAGTGACTCATCATTCAGCGGTTGCCTGTCTGGTGTGGTCACCCAGGCTCGATTCTTCCCTGTCACATTTAGTGTTTTTCTTAATGACCTAGAAAAATATAAACCCATCACTGATGAAGTTTGCAAATGACACAAAATTGAGGAATAATGAAGAGGACTGGCCACTGACTCAGTGCAGTCTGGATGGGTCTATAAACTGAGCACGAGCAAACCGTATGTAGTTTAATAGGATTAAATGTCATCTAGGAACAATGAGCACCAGCCAAACCAACAGGGTGGGCAACTCTAGCCTGGGGAGGCGTAAGTCTGAAAAAATGTAGGTGCGTGGGCAATGAGCCGAAAGTGATCTCCCAGTGTGACAATGTGGCCACTGTGAAGGTGAGTGGACTAGGAGACTTCTTGAGGTCTCTTCTACTTCCAGATTTCTGTGATTCTCTGAAAAGGGCTAATGCAGTCCTTGGATCCATAAAGAGAGGAATCTTACATGGCAGTGGAGTGCTTGTTTTACCTCTGTATTTAGAACCGATACGATGACTGCTGAAATCCTGCGTTCAGTACTGGTGTGTAGAATTCAGGCAGGGTGACGTGTTGGAGAGAGTCCAGAGAAGAGCCCCAGGAAAGAGTAACGGATGAGCAAACCTGCCAGGATTTTTGTGGTGAGGGCAGCAGGGATCGCTGAGAGAAGCTGCATGCATCAGGTCAGACTAGACTGGTAGTTTTAAATCTGCAGCCCAATCAGCACACAGCTGTAGGGCACATTGCATTCCTAGGGCCATACAAGCAGGGAGTCGTATATGTGGCCCAGAATGGCCAACAGGTTGAGACTAACTGGACTAGATTATCATCTAGGTCCCTCTAGCTGTAAAATCCACAAATCTGGAGCAGCCGTCCAAAGGGAGTGGCAGGGCCAAAACTCTCACTTGTTCCAAGACTGAATGTGAGGACTTAATGGAGGGCTTGGTGTGAATGCCTGCTGGGCCATCTGCCGCTAATAGAAGCAAGAGAACACCAAGAAGTCCTGGTGCACCTTAGAGACTAACAGATATTTTGGAGCATAAGCTTTCGTGGGCAAAGACACGCTTGGTCAGATGCATGAGTAGCGGGGTGGTTGCAGAGGGGTATTTAAAGAGTGGGGTCCCAGTAAGAGGGAGGCCAGAGCTGACAAGGTCTATTCAGCAAGGTGGAAATGGCCCAGTATCAACAGTACTTATCAAAAGAGTTAAAAACAAGTTAGATCAGCCAGGGGGATGTGAGCCTTTGTCAGGGTCTCATGGGGAGATATTAGCACCCAGAGCAGAGAAACTGCCTTTGTAAGCTGTGAGCCCCTCCCAGTCTCTGTTTAATCCATGGTTAATGGAGTCGAATTTGCTCGCAGCTTACAAAGGCAGTTTCTCTGCTCTGGCTGCTAATATCTCCCCATTAGACTCTGACAAAGGCTCACATCCCCCTGGCTGATCTGACTTGCTTTTCTTCTTTTGATAAGTGCTGTTGATACTGGGCCATTTCCACCCTGCTGAATAGACCTTCTCAGCTCTGGCCTCCCTCTTACTGGGACCCCCCTCTTTAAATACCCACCTGAATGCCCCCCCACTCATGCATCTGATGAAGCGGGTCTTTGCCCACGAAAGCTGATGCTCCAAAATATCTGTTAGTCTCTAAGGTGCCTCAGGACTTCTTGGTGTTCTCAAAGCTACAGACTAACACGGCTCCCTCTCTGATAACAGAAGCAAGTACCTCCAGTGGCGGGAGATAAGGTGAGGAGGGCTTTGAGCAGCGGTGCCGACAGCTGCTGCAGGCCTGGGGGCGAGGTGAGGGGGCAGCTCCCTGAACCCAGAAGGGGTGGGGCCAGGAGAAGAAGGAGCTGGGCTGAGGGCAGTCAGACCTGCCCCCCAACCACCCCGCTCTCTCCCTCAGAGCTACACACAGAGCAGCTGCACAGTTCTCCACAGTGTTTCCAAAGGGCCCCGATCTCCCAGCCCCTGAGAAATGCCGGGGCTGGGGGCAACTGCCTCTTCCGCTCCTGCCCCCTATCGGCAGGCCTGGCTCTGAGCTACTCCAGAGACTTCTTTCTCAAGTGCCTGGCTGGCTGGTCCCACCCTCCTGCCATCACTCCGCTGGAGATCAGGGAGGGGTTTTCCCGGCAGGTTCAGCTTTCTCTGCTGTGATGGGCACGGATCACAGCTGGGTTTGAACTAGAGTAAATGCTGGATCCTCTGTAACTTGAGGTCTATAAATCGAGATTGGAGGACTTCAGTAACCTGGCCAGGGGTCCATCACAGAAGCGGGTGGGTGAGGTTCTCCAGCCTGTGATGCGCAGAAGGTCAGATCACCACGGTCCCTTCTGGCCGTAACGTCTGAGTCCAGAGTCTGAGAGCGCCTGTGATTTTTCACTTGGCCAGCAGCTCAGCTCGACAAGCTGGAGCAAGGAAGGTCGTGCGCCAGAGACTCGGTTTTCCCGTCGCCGCTCTGCCGTTGCGTGTCGAAGTCTGACACCATGTGGAATGCAGCAGGACTGTCAGGGCTGCACCCCCCGCTCATCTGCACTCCTCCGGGATCTGTGCTGAGGTCTGTGTTCTCATAATAGCAGCCTGGTGTTTCCTCTGCAAAGCCGTTCACACCGAGCACTCGTTCGCTCTTTGTCTGGTTTTGTGCCAATATCCTTCTTTGGCATTTGTGTTTTGCAGAAAGGAATCTCTTGCCGCCTACGTGCTGGTTTGAACTGGGCTTTGGGATCCCTCTTCTTTGTGAAAAATTGGACTTGCTTCATCTGCACCTCCTATCTTTTGTGCGTGTAAATTTTGGCCAGGGGCCTGCACTTAACGGATCACTTGTCTGTATAAATTCAGAGCAGTGGTTCCTAACATTTTCACTAGTCAGGACTCACCCCCAGTCTCCCCCCCCCAGTCATTCAGGGACCCCCACCAAAGGAAAAAGGAAACCACAATTTAGATTTTTGGACAGCAATTCATAAACTTATTGGAAGAGATTTAATTTAAAAATAATAATTGATTGTAATTTGCAATTTATTTAAAACCTTTTTTCTATGATCATTTTTATTTATCTTTTCCCACAGACCGCCCCCGCAATACCCTCACGGACCCCTGGGCGGGGGCCACAGACCCCAAGTTGGCAATCACTGACCCAGACTCCCCTTTGTAATCAGTGAAGCTGCTCTGTGTTCATGTGTGTGCAAATGAAATCACAGCCTGCCTTGTGGTCTCCTGCGCTGGATGCATTGCTTTCAAGGGTAATTTTCAGCCCCCTTTCCATTAGACATGAAAGCCCTTGACTCTCTTTAGAGTGTGAGTTTCCCCTGCTCTCTATCCGCACAGTGACTGACCTGGCCAGCGCTACAGTCAGCGTCTGGGATGCAGTGCAGCAGCTTTGTGATTAAATCACAGGCTCGGTCCTTGGTTCTGCTGAGGAAGTGAAGAGGAAAGAGATTCCGCTTCCTTCACCCTGCGCCACTGAGAGCTGGACAGCTCCCAGCACAAGCCTACGGTCTTCGGCAAGTTACACCATCCATAATGGTCCCATTGGTCCTGGCCCTAATTATTGTGAACAGCCAGTACACAGCTGACTGTGATGGACCCTGCTACCTCAGGATCCCTCAGCACCCGGGGGGTGGAGGGGCACTCATCTGGCCCTTTGGGAGCACTTTCTTGCTGCTGAGGCACTGAGAAGCAGGCTGACCGGGAATCAAGGATGTAGCAGCCAAGCTGGTGTATCCCCCGGCAGTGCCGCTGGTTTGAAAAACGCTGAATTTTGAATGAAACAAATACTGATTGCAAGTTCCCCTGCAAGGGGGCACTGCTGGTCTCACATACAGGGCTGCCCCAGGGATGCACAGCTCCATAAGACTGAGTCAGTCCTGGGAACTTCACTGCTTGATACCTTCCTCTCTGCTCACACTGCCTGGCAGAACAGCTCCTTGTAGGCTGTGCTGTGTCATAGGCTGTATGCTGCTTTGACTCACAACCAAGATCAAGATTATGGATTCTCTCCCTGGGGCTGTGAAGTTCTGGGTAGGCAGCAGAGTGACTCCCTTGTAGTTCTGACAGGTGGACATGGAGTTGGAGTAGCTATTGCATTGTTGTGCGGGCAGGAAAGGGGTAGGGGCTGGGGATCTCATGGGTGTACCCACACTTGCCCTGTAGTAATTGTGCTTTGGAAGTAAGTGCTGGTGGAACGGGAATGTGGGGGCTTAATGCTACCCAGCCCAGAGCCCTTTGGGTTTCCAGTGTGGGGAGGATGGGGACCCCAGTGGGGAGAGGTTGTTTGAGGATAACTGGGCTTGGCGTTAGTGAGTGGCCTTGGCAGCCTGCCATGTGACCACCAGGTCTGGGAAGTCAAAACCCCAGCTGTCAGCCTGCTGGCAGCAATTAAATGCAATATCGATCGAGGAATTGTTGTCTGCAGGTTTTAAAGATAAGATCGATGGGGACCAGAAGGTTTCGGCTCCATTTGCTAATTATCCCGGAGCAGGGGGAAGGAATAATTCTTGAGTCAGGAATAGGTGGCTGGAGTTCTGGGGTCACTGTCTGCTTCTTGTGTCCCCTCCCACACCATGATTATCCTCTGGCGGCCTAGTCAGCTCATCTGCCTTGCTGCATGGAGAGAGGGCCTTGGCATCCCCATGCCAGGCACGTTCCGGCCCTTTAAATCACCAGGGCTGATGATGGCTGAGAAGGGCTGGCAGGGGCGGCCGGTTGGTGCCAGGCTGTCTGGAGGCTGGGGCTCAGAAATACACTTTGCTGCTCCAGCTCCAGCAGGGTAAGCCAGTGTCTCTGGGAAGCTGGTGCGGGGGAGGAAGACATTTGTTTTTAACAGCAAATCATCCCCCCGTTGGGTCCCTTTTCCAGCTCTTGCATTAGTTACAGCTTCCCATCAGCTGAGACGTGTTTCTCCTCTCCAGCTGAAGCTAGCCCAGGGATTTCAAGTAGCCTAATGCACCAAAGGTCCCTTAGTTTATTGGCTTTAATTGCCTTTGACAGCTTTCTGCTGAGCTGCAGCAGTGCAGGTAGCAAGGCTGGTAGCCCTGTGCAAGGCCTTTCTGCTTAACAGTGGAGACGGATGGTAAATGCCCCCACAGGAGCACAACAGGCCTGAGTGCATCACCAGTGGGGCGGGAGAGAATTCTCCTCTTGCTGCTGCAAGATACGCTACTGGGGGACATGCATGTCTCTGGTGGAGCTGTTATTTCATCTCTTATCCCATAGGACACGCAGAAACCCGTCCTTTAGGAACAAGCACAACTTGTTGCATAGGGCAGCGGTTTTCAGCCAGTGCGCCGTGAGAACTGGACAAGTGTTTCGTGCGACCTCATCCCTTTCCCCTCTTTGGGCAGCTCTTTGCAGAGCCACCTCCGGGGGAAACTGACGATCCTGCACCAGCTGGGGCTCAAGCCAGGGGGGAGGGAGCAAGGACTTCAGGGTGGTTCTCTGGCCTGTGTTTACACAGGACGTCTAACCACAGCAGTTCCGTCTGGCCTGGAGACTTCAGCGTCTGTGACAGAGCACCAAGGGGGTTGCACTTCGCACGTGGGTGGACTGTCACGCTGGGGATTAAAAGGCAAGTGGCTTCATGCCGGCATTAAGGACACCGAGTGAAGCCGGCCCTGCTCATCTCCATCACATAATGCTACATCTGGAAACGGCTCCAGCTCAGCATGAGCCACCCTCTCCCCTGCCTTAAACCGCGTGGAACTAGGGGGCCGTCCACGTGGTGCTTTCACGGCTGCACTGTGACCCAGCCAGCCATAAACCTGGCTGAGATCAGCCTGCGAGTGCAGAGAGAAGTGCAAAGCTCTTTAGCTGGCCAGAACAGCCTGCCACCAGGAGGCAGAGCCGTCCTACCGGGGGACAGAAAGGGGTGAGACAGAGGAAAAGAGATCAAAGGCCTTCAAAGGCAGGAGGGCTGTTTTGTCAGCTCCCAGCCCCTTTCCCCCCAGTGGGACTCCGCTGCCGCCAGCGGGCTTGCTCCTGACTGGCACCGGCATCAAAGGAGATCACAGTCAGTCCCAGCCTTTATTCGGGTGCCAGCCACGTCCTTCTCATTGCTCTGATCACCTGGCCTGCGTGTCACACACCTCTCTGCCCAGCATCTGGTCCGGACCATACGCTCTCCCTCTGCGTCTCCCTAACTCGCAGGAGCGAGTCCAGCTGGAAGCTACTCCAAGATCATTTGCAGCGTTGTGTTACAGACTCTTTGGCAGTGTCTGTCAGCCCGCAGCTGGACGCCCCTTGTGTGCGGGACACATGGGCCTATGACAACGAAGGTTGCAGGTTCACGACACAAGACGGCATCTCTCTTTCTGACGTGCGTTTCTGGTTGTTGGTTTGGCACCTTTAGAGTGTTCTGACCCTGTGTTTGCGTCGAGCGATGTTTAACGCACTCTGCCATGTTCAGTGCGTTAATGGCACAGTGGAAAGGAACCCATCTGTACCAGATGCCGGTTAACTATGTGAGTGGCTTTGAGGTGCTCATTTGCATAGAAGTACCCAGAATGCTTTTCCTGGCCAAAGATAGCGCATTCCACAGAGATGCTGATGGCAGAGCTCTGGAAATAAGCTGAGAGAGAGTAGTGGCTACACCAAGTCAAGCAAGAAGGTCTTACGGGTGTGGGGGAAAAGACCCCTAATCCATGACCCCTCACAACACAGAGCCCCACTTGTAATCACCCTCACGCTTTGGTAAGCTGGCACAGAACATCCCTCACATAACACAAGACCACAGAGAGTACCCACTGACTAGTACAGAGAAGGAAGAGGCCCACCCCACTGTCCTTCCCACAGCACTACTCTTGAGGTTTGTAGGACTCCTTTGGAGAGGTCAGGGAGCGCTGGGTGTGGAGGCCGTAGAAGGGAAGTGTTTCTTTCTAGCCCTGTGGCGGTGGGGAAGAGAGATATTGGCTCTGCTCTGTGCTTTGGAAGCCCTTGTTCCAGAGGAGTGGTGGCAGCTGAAGAAAGCCCTACCTCTGGTGGACCCCCAGGGAGCAAATGTAGAGGCACTTCCTGCTGACTGTGGCATGCTCAGGACCTTCAGAGGTGGCTGGACACAGACTCCTCCCAGACTGTGGTGCCCAAAAGCAAACCTCTGGCACAGTGGCTGAGGGAGACCCCAGTGAGGGCAGGCCTGGTTCCCTATGGCATTGTCTTGGTGGGACAGGGAACAGTCACCCACTACCCAAAGAGACCTTAATAAAAGTTATTAACACGTATTCTCCATCATCAAGTCACCCTGCTTCCCTGCCCGGACACCCAGCAGGCTCTGTTCTCCTGGTGACAGAGGATCTGCATGTACGGAGCTCTCCAGGAATAAGGGCAGCATTTTAAGAGCAAATACCCAGCGGCTGAGAGAAGTGGCTGTCTCAGGTATTCCTAGAGACCTTGGCTAAAAATATACAAGGATGGTGTCGGTGTTAAATCGGCCACCAGAGGGCCCTCGCGCTGCCTGGCAGATTGCAAGGGATAAGGGGGAAATCATTTGCAAAGTGAAGTAGAGGCAGCAGACCAAAGTGGATTCCCTGGCGTTCGCTGTAGACTCCCTACACAGCAAATCACACACAGTCTGGGCTTAGGGGTGAAGTTTCCTAGTCCCAAGAATAAAGAGCTGTTCGCATAGCAGCACTGGCAGGGTTAATGGGCCTGAAGTATTGCTTGAGCCTTTGTTTTGCTTTTCACCTGGCATCAGGTTTTGCAGAAATTGGCCCTGCCCATGGTGACAAGCCCAGCTGCTCTGCCGCCTGGCCTGTAAACAGCCAGGAGAAACACGGAGGAGTAGCATTTTCATAACGGGCTTTTCCATCTTGCTGAGAAAGGACAAGCAGGATCCAATGGCTCCGAGTTGAAGCTCAATATATCCAGATTGGACACAATGAGAGCAATTAATCAGTGGACAAATGTGATGAGGGCTACGGTGGATTCTCTGCCACTGACCATTTTTCTGTCATGATTGGCTATTGCTCCAGAAGATAGGCCATGGCAATTATTGTGGGGTTGGTCTCAGGCCTGTATCAGCCAGGAGGTGAAGCTAACGACGCTGTGACTCCCTACAGGCATCAGCACCAATGTTAAGTCACCTTACTCAGCAAGTAACAGAGCCTCAATGAAAAGGAAAGACTCTTGCCCAAGTGCTAAAACAGACCACTAAGGGCCTCAGCCCCAGGAATAGGTCAGCAAGAAATGCAAAGATCTCTCCATCCCATTATAGTCTTTCCATTAGCTCGACAGGGAAGCCATGATATTTTCTAGACTATACCAAGCATGTATTATGTCCCAAGCCTGATCACTCCAACATCATGTACAGCAAAGTCCTATTCTGAGTGGTGCTAGTTTATGAAGGAAAGTTTATGCTGTTTCTGTCTGTGCCAGATCCGTGGAGGACGTCTGTCTGTTGCCGCCCGGTAGCACATAAGGGCTGGTTTCTTATCTCAAGCTGTAAAGGATTTTGATTTTTAGTTTTGGAGGCTCCTGGTTCAAGTTTCACTGGCTGTCACAACTGCAGAATTATCTTCTTCTTCTCTAGCAAACTTGTGGGAAGGAAGCAAACCTATGACTGATGTGTGATGGTCATGACAGCGCCACAGTGCAAGGAGAGGACCCCTGTGTGGGCCGCACGCACAATATTTTACTGGGAATTTTCCTTTGTAAATTTCACTTTCTGTTGCACCCATGAAACAATGTTGGTGCCATGTAGTTGCTGTCTGAAGACCTGCAGATTGGAGGGAAGGTGGTGGATGTGATATACTTGGACTTTAGCAAAGCTTTTGATATAGTCTCTCTCAGTGTTCTTGCCAACAAGTGAAAGAAGTATGGGTTGGATAAACGGACTGCAAGGTGAATAGAGAGCCGGTCGGATCGTTGAGCTCAACAGGTTGTGATCAAAGACTGGATGTCTGGTTGGCAGCTGGTATCAAGCAGAGTACCCCCAGGGTTAGCTCTGCGGCTGGTTTTGTTCAGCATCTTCATTATTGACTTGGATGAGGGGCTAGACTGCACCCTCAGCAAGTCTGTGGATGACATTAAGCTCGGAGGAGAGGTAGAGACACTGGAGGGTAGGGATAGGGTCCAGAAAGACCTAGCCAAATTGGGCCAAAAGCAAACCGATGAGGTTTAAAAAGTACAAGTGCAGAGTCCTGTGCTTAGGACATAAAAATCCCAAACACTACAACAGGTTGGTGACCAACTGGCTAAGTGGCAGTTCTGCAGAAAAGATCCTGGGCATTACAGTGGATGAGAAGCTGGACATGAGTCAAGTGTGCCCTTGTAGCTGAGCCAGGACTTCAAAACCTCTGGGGATGGAGATTCCTCCCCCTCTCAAGGTAACGCATTCCAGTGGTTCACCTCCCTCCGTGTGAAATAGTTTTCCCTTATATCCAACCTAGGCCTCCCCCACCGCAACTTGAGACCATTGCTCCTTGTTCTGTCATCTGACACCACTGAACACAGCCTGTCCACATCCTCTTTGTAATCCCTCTTCAAGTAGTTGAAGGCTGCTATCAAACGCCCCCTCACTCTTCTCTTTTGTAGACTAAATAAGCGCAAATCCATCAGCCTCTCGTCATAAGTCATGTGCTCCAGCCCCTTAATCACTTTTGTTGCCCTCTGCTGGACTCTCTCTAATGCGTCCACACCCCTTCTGTACTGGAGGACCCAGAATTGGACATAGTACTCCATACGTGACCTGACCGGTGTCAAACAGAGGGGCATAATCACTTCACCAGATCTGCTGGCAATGTTCCTACTAGTGCAGCCCCATATGCAATTAGCCTTCTTGGCTACAAAGGAACATTGTTGACTCATGTCCAACTTCTCGTTCGCTGTAATGTCCAGGGCACAATTTCTTGTTCGGTGCTCTGGGGCTCAACTCTCCTGCCAGGGCTGCTGAGCTGTGGTGCTGGCTTCTTTCAACGCCATAGTAGAACTTCAACAACCGGAGACTGAGAGGCTGTCAACAACCACCCGAGTCATTGCTCACTCTCCTGCTCGCTGAAGGGACAGACTCCCTATCATGCCAGACCAGGTGGCGTGGGTGGGAGAGCATCCCAGTGTCCTGAGGGGGAGGGCTCTGATTGCCAAATGAGGAAGGGTCCCCAAATGAAATTAACGGGCAGCAGGTTTAAAACTAACAAAAGGAAGTTGTCCCTCACTCACCACACGGTCAGCCTGGGGAACTCCTGGCCAGGGGAGGTTGCGAAGGCCAGGACTTTAACAGGGTTCAGTAAAGAACTAGCGACATTCATGGCAGACAGGTCCACCACTGGCTGTTATCAAGATGGGCAGGGAGGGTGTCCTGAGCCACTGTTTGCCAGAAGCTGGGAATGGGAGACAGGGAGGGGGTCACTTGATGACCCCCAGTTCTGTTCCCTCCCTCTGGGGCACCTGGCATTGGCCGCTGTTGGGAGACAGGACGCTGGGCTAGAGGCATCCTTGGTCTGACCCAGTCTGTGCATTCTTACGTTCTTATTCCCCAAGACACAGTGGCTTCCTACAGAGAGACCATTTCATGCCGCACCAAGTCCGCCACCGTCATTCCACTTGCCTCGCAGGCCATGTCCCGGCGCTCTGCCTTCTGCTCTGCAAAGAATGATTTAAAGGCTCTGAAAAGGGGCTTTCACATTTCCCTGGTGGCCGAACAGACGCCCCTTTTAATATCGTCCTTTGTGTTTCCCATTCAGGAAGGGCCGTGTATACAAATAATTAAATGGAAGCAGCAGCGTGATTAGGGCAGATGATTATTGTCAAATTTTGATTTATCTTGTCATGAAATTAGTATTCCCCTCCCCCCTCCAGGGCGCAGTCTAGCGCGGAGAATGGCCACCGCTTGTTTGATTAATAGCTGTCTTTAGAAGGTCACCTACATCTATCGCAGATTAACTCAGTGGGAAAAGTTCTTCCAGTAATTCAAGCTGTTGTTCTCACAAGCTGTCAGCTGGTAGCGAAGAGGGTAGTTCCGGCCGTTGCCGGCGCGCTGGTTTTTCTCCCCCCAGACACACACGGATGATGTATGATGCGCGGGGATGTGGATGACTGCGAAAATGCTCCACGGAAAGAAAATGAAAACGATTTAAAAAGAAACAAGGGGGGCAGCAAGAGCTGGACTGGGGCTTTCTGCCAGCGTGTGCACTCGGAGCACTGAAGCATCATGGTTGCCCCTGAGAAGAGGTGGGACCAGAGGCTGGGACCGCTCAGGAAGACCCAAACTGGAGCAGGCCCCTAGCGAGATCTGCTGTTAGGGGCATTTGCTCCCACCCCCGCCCCCCAACAACAGTGAAGTCAGCAATCCATTTCAGAGCAGCTTCCTCTGGGACAGGCTCGTCACAGTGAGGCAGGGTGGGCTGGGGGCTCTCCGACTCGCCCAGCAACGACCCTTTTGCATCCATTGCCGCCAGGTTGTACGTCTTCTCCACCACATGGCATGCAGCTCGGTGGCCATGCCGGGGTCCAACTTTCTAATTGCATGAAATGGAACACCCTTGACCCACCCTTCCCTGAGGCCCTACTCCCACACACCCTCTGTTTCCCCCTCCGCCGCCCCAACTTGCTCATTTTCACCAGGCTGCGGCAGGGAGCTGAGGTGCAGGATGGGGAGAGGGCTCTGGCGGGTGGGGGTGGGGTGAGAGGTTTGGCGTGCAGGGTGTGGGAGTTTCGGAGTGTGTGGCAGGGGGTGGGATCGGGGCTGAGATGGAGGATGGGGTGTAGGGGGAGCCACAGGCTCTGGGTGGAGGTGCCGGCTGCAGGCCAGAAATGAGGGTTCTGGGTGCAGGGGCTGGGGGCATGAGAATCGGGGGGTGATGAGGGCTTCAGGTAGGAGCATGGCCTGGGGACAGGGCTGAGGGTTTGGTGTGAGGCAGAGGGCTCTGAGCTGGAGTAGGAGTGCAGCAGTCAGGGTGGGAGGGGGTGCCAGGTGCAGGCTCTGGGCAGTGCTTACCTGGGGCAGCGCTCGAAAGTGGCAATGTGCCCCTGCAGCAAACACAGCCAGGCAGCCCTGGGTGCTGTGCCCAGTCACGGGTGCCGGACTGGCAGCTCCCACTGGCCAGGACTCCTTGTGAATTGGCGCTGCAGAGGCCCCCGCCTGCCTCTGCCTAGGGGCCACAGGGACACGTCAACACTTTGGGAGGCTTCCTGGCGCCAGGACCTGCCAGCCCTGCACCAGCGGGACTTTTAACTGCCTGATCGGCAGGGCTGACTGCAGCTGCCAGGATCCATTTTCCCCCAGGCGTAAGCCCGGACGGATACCTTGCAGCCCTAGACTGAGCCTGCTCCCCATCCTTTAGCTGCAGGGTCACAAGGCCTGGGATTGCGACTCAGGGTTAGGAGCTGTGCAGACCAGCAGGTGGCACCCTTTATATTAACTACGCACATGTGCTCCCAGCTCTCTGGCTCCTGATTACAGGTCGCGGCCACCTGAGGATGATTCCAAAACAAGATCAACCCCATGGCCACCGCCCGCCTGCAACACGCTCCCAGTGGAATCTCTATGCAAACGGCTTTGAACCTCTGGAGCATGGCCAAAGATTGTGCAGATGGGAACCGAGTCAAGAACCGAAAACCCCACCCTAACGTTCCAGGTTTGCATTCAAGATAAAACGGGGGCAGGTGCTTGGGAAGCAGAGACTCCTGCATGTTAAACTGGATGACAAAAGGCTAAGGAAGATTCTGCGCCGTGAGAAGACAATTGAGATATGCGATGGCTCAGCTGGTTTCTCAAAATGCAAATGAATTATTCGTGATGAAGCAAAGTCCAGAAATATTACGTGTGTGCCCCCCACGGAGGTTATTGCACACAAGCCTGTTGGTCAGCGACGCTTCTTTAGCAGTGTTGATCTGGAGTAGAGGTGTCAGTTGATTGTGCATGGCCAAGCAGGCTTCCGACTTGGGGTCGCACAGAAGAGGGTTAGGGGAGCTGTCATACTCCAATCTTCTGCCTGGCAGCTTGTGGACAGCAGCGGGGGCCACGGATCTTGAAGCCTAATTGGAGCATAAATCTTGCCCCTGTGCTCTGATTGGGAGGGTTCCCAAGCTTCTGATTGGGCCACAGACCCTATTTAAGCCAGAGGCGGACATGTGGAGATATGGACTACTAGGCTTTGCCGTGTCATAACTGTTCCTGTCTTCTGGTCCGGGCTGCCTGATGCTACCTGACTGTCCGTCACTGACTCTTGATCCCTGCTCTCCTGTTTCCAATCTCTAGCTCTCCCAGCCCCGCTTGCTTCCTCATAACTGGCTCCAGGCCCCTCAGCTTGGGCCTGAAGCTGGCCCCTGTAGGCCTAGATCTCCATGCCATGGCGCCGACGTTAAGGTAGGCTCAGCCTTCTTGTTGCCAAATCCATGACAAGTTCCCTGATGGTGCAATCAATGGATTTAGCATGGTTTGGGTTAACAGATGATAAGGCCAGATGGGACCATTAGATCACCTTTCCTGGCCTCCTGCATAACACAGGCCAGAGAAGTTTGTCCGCTGACTCCCATTTCGAGCCCAGTAACTTGGCTTTGGATAAAGCGTATCTTCCGGAAGAGCAGCTGGACGTCTTGTGAAAATATCGGCAGCTGGAGGACGCTTCCTGTGGCTGCTTGTCAAACAACGTATGCCTTTTCTGAGTGTGAGCTCCTGGGCAGGAACCCTGACCCCATGAAAGACCATGGGAGTTTTGGCATTGACATCAGTGCTGTTCTGTTTGATCACCACGGGTGTCTAGGAAGCTTAGTTTCCTCGAAGATGCACATTAAAGTGGTGGGGTTTTCAAAAGCACCCGGCATTAGCCCACCTTCGCTCACAATGCTGCCAATTGTTGGGATTTCAGCACAAGTATGACAATGTGTGGAGTTTTTCTTCAAGCCCCAGCACGTGGAGTCCTGGTGGTTACACGAGAATCTCAGCTTTCGTTTGCAAGACAAAGTAAGCTTCTCGTCCTCCTGGTTGGAAACAGAGCTGGAAAATGTGAACCCTGATGGCACAGAGAACCCAACACTTGTAAAATGTTGTGATGTGGGGCTGGGGGGGTGTCTGACTTACAAATGTGTTTAACTGTGGGTGAGTCCAGCTCTCCGGATGCGAAGGCACTAAGTGGGAGGGAGAGGAAGGGTGAGAGGCCAACAAAAATAATGTGATTTATTTAGCAAATCTATGTTACAGCTCTGTCCAAAGCAGTCCTGTGGCACTTTAGAGACTAACAAATGTATTAGGCCAGGAGCTTTCGTGAGTAAATCCCACTTCGTCAGACGAATAATGGAGAGGAAATGCAGAATCCAGGGTGTAGCCCCTGTCTCTGCTGCTATGTAAACCCTGGATTCTGTTCTTCCTCCCCGTTGTTCATCTGACAAAGCGGGGCTTACCCCCAAAAGCTCACAACCTAACACACGTGTTAGTCTCTAAGGTGCCACAGGACTGCTCGTTATCTGGGAAGCTGCAGACTGACACGGCTCCCCCTCTGAGACAGCTGTGTCTAGTGTCCCTACCTCCGACTTCCACATCACGCCTCTCGCCAGTCTGTCTAAATGCTGACGCCTATGAGAGGAAGGGAAATTGACAGTGTGAGGTGGGGAGATGAGCAGTGGCAAGTAAGGTGACAGACACGGCTCCTGGAGAGGGGCTGGCAGGAGAGCAGACGCTGGTGGTGCATGGAAGGGGCTGTCTGCCCTGACACGGGGAGCAGTGTGAAAAAGGCGGAGAACAGGGAGTGTGGTTTGGGACCAGGCTGCGAATTTACCTCTGCAGGGTCTGGGCACTGTCATGTCTGGCTCTGCTGCTAGAGCATTTGCTGAGTTATGCATGATCATAATAATCAGTGATGGGATTGAGTGACTGTATAAGGCATCATTGCAGCAGTACAGAGTCACTCTTCCAAAGCACAGGCTCCCTGAGATTAGCCGGGGAGCTGAGATCACATTGCCCTGGGAGAAGTGACAGCTGCACCCCAAGGATCCTGAGAGCGACATCATAGAGCCAAAAAATTCCTGGAGCCATCAGCGATCCGGGGCTCACATGTCTTATATTTTTAACCCACATTCCCTGAGAAAATGACACTCTCCCGAATGTTTAAATTTAAACCAAACTCAAACCAAGGCACCAAGAAACCGTCAGGCCTCATTCCGTCCAACTGCACATATGACAGAAACCAGTGACAGGGTGAGGAATCCCCCACTGCATTAAAAATAAAAGGGAACCACCACATCTGGGCCACAGCTGGGAAATCAGCCTAGCACTAGGGAAGGTAATAGAGCGATGTGTGTGTGGGTGCCCACGCTGATGATTTACTCAGTCTTGCCAACCCCAAGGGCTTAACAACCAGGAGGCTGAAGCCAAAGCACCCTTGAGATGGCTGAAAATCTTGAGATATTTTACAAAAGAATAAATCACAAGTTTTATGGTCTGGCGTCATCTTGTGTAGCCCCATCTCCTCACCCACCCCTGCCAGGTGCACGACCCGAGAGTGAAACTCCAGCCTGAAACACATACAAAACCTGCACCTGTGCAAATGCAGCTTTCGGATCCCACTGCACCTGCCTCCAGCACCCTCCCTCCTACTGCCCAGAGAACTCTCCCGCCCCCAGCTCCCAGGGCAGGTCCCAGTGTGTGCTCCTGGCAGCCTCCCACTGCCCCACCCTTGTGGATAGGCCCCCATATCCCCAGCTGGCACTGCAACCCCCAACTTCCCTAGTCCTTCCAGGCTCCATCAGCTCCCCACCTCCCAGTGTCCCCTGTAAGTTGAGCGCCCGAGTGCTACGCAGGAGAGATTCAGGTGCTGCCCAGCTGATCAGCAGAGCAGCCTGTGTGTCTATTGATGGTGCACGTCGGCACACGCTCTGGAGCACAGAACAAAATGTATTCTGCCCAGGGGTGGGGAGAACCCTGCCACCTCCCTCTCCAGGTTCTGCCCCTTTCTCTAGCCTGCAGGAGTGGAGGCTGCCTGGGGATCCCATCAACTCCTCCCTTCCCTGGGGCCACCCAGGGAGTCTGGAAGGTGTCTGTCTGCCTTGCACCTGACTCCCCAAGATTCTGCCCTGCTCACAGCCCCCAGGGCTCCCCCCTCTGTTGCTGCCTACTTGTGCCTGCCACACAGTGGCCTCCAGATGAAGAGGAAACCGCAGCCAGCTTGGGCAAGGCTCCCATGCTACCTGTGTTTGGGGCACATGGGAAGCACCCCACCCAAGGGGACATGGCACTGTGGCCAGTCGCACCACTCAGAACTCAGGAGCTGCCCCCCAGCGCCACGGGACTGGCCCCCGACTGCTGGAGGTGGGGTTTGAAAGACCAGCTCGTATGCTGTGGTCTGGCTCCCAGCACCTGAGCCGTGCCCTGTGCGTGGGCTGGGGGAAGCGTGGGACTCATTTCACAGAGCACGATGATTCTAGTCCCGCTGCAGGGCCTCGCGGGCTGCTTAACGCTTCTGCTCGCCGCCGTTCGGAGTCGCTAATTGTGCCCCCCCGGCATCTCCCCGCCTCTGCGGCTCCTGGGGCTTTGCACCCCCTTCTCCTTCTCAGAGGAGCGAGGAGGGAGGAGCAGGATGGTGCAGACTGATCCACTGCACATGCAAGGGGAGCTCTTTCTGCTCCCTCTCCTACCCCTCTACCCACCCCCTGCCCCTGGCGGCAAGAATGGTGTCAGCTGCCTCCAGCAGCTTGGATTGGCTGCTCTTCGCCGGGAGGCGGGGCAGGCAGGAAAGCAGCCAATTGTGAATGGGCGGGGGGGGTTACTCCCTGGACCTGAACGTCCTAAAGATGGCGATTGTCATCTTGAGACTGGCTCCAGGAAGAGCTCAAGCAAGAGATGCACCAGAGCTGGTGACCCTCAAATCCTGATGCCTGGGGTGACGTTGGTCGTGTGAGCAACACAGCTCACTGCAAACTAGGGGCAAATGACACTGAAAACCTCTGATCACGGCCAGGCAGCTGCCTCCCAAATGAATCTGCAGAGGAGCATTGGCGCCCGCCAAGGAGAAGAGGATGGCTTATATCCAGCCGCTAGCCCCTGCAGAGACACTCCCTGCGTTTGTCCCATGCAGGGCTTTGAGCGTTTTAGGCCAGGGTCTCTGTTACTGTCATTCCTTTTTCATTTCTTTGACTCACTCTTCAGTCCAGCAGACAGGTCTGACGTGACCCGAAGCTGGGAGCTGAAGCTAAAGAAATTCTGCTTGGAAACAAGGTGCAACATTTTCACCGCGGGAGTAATTCCTCGCTGGGACAACTGACCACGGGGCTGCGGTGAATGTCACATCATTGCAACTTTGACAATCGAGAGAGGATTTTTTCTTTCCCCTAAAAGATCTTCTCTAGTTCAACCAGAAATTAATTCAGGGAAGACCTATCATCAGTCTGATGCAGCCGGTTGGACGAGATAGATTATCACAGTGGCTCTGTCTTGCTTTATAATCTATGGATTCCTGTCTGAGAGAGCTTCCCACCTAGGAGACAGACACAAAAAGATGAGGCAGGGTTGGACCCGGCTGCCGTATTTTTGAGGAAGCAAGGGGGCTTGGATCTGCTCTTAGGCAACATGGTGAGTGACAGCAGATTCATGGTCTCTTGATGGCAGGTTTCCTGCCCCAGCCCTGCAGCATCCACAAGGGAGCTCCATGTCCACCAGAAGGGCCAACTGGTGGAATATTCACATGGTCCTCAATCTGCCGGATCATTACTAGGCAGGGCAGCGTGTGAGTTTTATTGTCTTATCACTTTGGCAGAGAATGTCTCTGGGTAGTTTTAAGCATTCTCATCCATTGTTCTCGATTTTCATTTTCACAGGGGCTCATGGGGAGGAGGTCAGACAAGACCTACTTAACTACAGACGCTGAAAAGTGAAAGCTTTATAATGGCTACCCCAGACTTTGTCAGCATCATCGAGTCATCTAATGCAACTAGTCACAAATCAAGCCCTATAGGTCCTCCAGCAGCATTTTCCTTATGTCAGCTGTGCATGCAGATTATTATCAGTGGAAATCTGCATATTGCTTTGTGTATATGGTGAAATTGATATCGACCACTCAAAGCCGAATCTTACTGAGTCGACTCATCACCTGGCCCTGTGTTAATTAATGCCCAGTGCAGCATCCACCCTGCAGGCCACTCCCTGCAGCACAGGAAAGAGAAGTACTGCCAGAGGACCTGACTCAGGGGGCCAGAACTGTGTGGGATGGGGGGCAGCAGGCCAGAGGAAGGAGCCTGGGAACTGGCTGCCAAGAGCAGGCTAGGGGCATCTGGGGACTGGAGAGCTGGACTGAGGCCCTGCTGCTGGTCGGAGCCTGCAGAAAAGAACTACAGGGCTGCAGCCTGCCAGCAAAAGCCCAGCACAGAGGAATGGGGAGACGTTCTGCTTATTCATGGCGCCCTGGCAGTATTTCACTGCTAGGCCGGGGCGACTATCGGAAGAGAGATAAAGGAGGCGCAGCTGGGGGAGGGACATACCGCCCGCATGTGGGCTCCCCATGTGACTTGTTGCTGTCCCCAGCCAGGGCCCCCCTGGTCCCCCCATGGGACCTTACCTGGTGGGGGTGCTCTGTACTCTCCCAGGCAGCCTCCGGCCATGTTGCCTGCCTGGGACCTGCCGTCTGCCAGGTTGCTGCTGTGCAGACAGGCAACATGGCCGAAACTGGAAGAGGAAAGGTTCTGACCCTGCCACTGGCCCCTGGCCCTCCCTTAACATTTTAGGGAGGGGCGCGTAGCCATAGATCCCCCCCGCCAACTTGTCCCTGCTGCAGGTGTGACACAGTCAGACCTAAGGGCCATGAGAGGGGACTGAAGGCAGATCCGTCGGCCTCCGTGTGGCCAAGCCCTGCTCCCATGCCCTGCAAGGGCATAGTCACAGATGCCTGAGTCCAAGGGCAGCACAGGACCCCTGAAATCCTCTTCCGGGGAGGGAGGAGCAGGAGACTAGGTGGGTCAAGGGGAGAAGGCCTTCCCCAGGCAAGGGGCTGTCCTGGGAGAAATAAACACCCGATTTCCCTCTGGGGAGCGGGACCTTGGTTCCCAACATGGCTGGGCCCAGAGTGGGCTGGCGTGGGTGGCTGGTGTTCGGTGCCCAGCACAAGCAGAGGGGGCACGCAGGCGGAAGTTAGGAAAGACGTATTGGTTCATTTCACTCAGTCTCTCAGGCCAACAGTGGGACCTCCCCTGCCAATGGAGGGTTCCTGCCTAGGGAGCTTGTGGAATGTCCATCACTGGAGATAGGTAAGAGCAGGTTAGATAGACACCCATCAGGGATGGTCTAGATGATGCTCGGTGCTGCCATGAGGACACGGGACTGGACTCAATGACCTCTCGAGGTCCTTTCTAGTTCTAGTGTTCTTTGATTCTCTGAATAGATCAACGTGACGAATTCTCTCTTGGCAGTCACTCCTGTTTGTGATGGCTGACCAGCTCGATTCTGGAGCTGCAGGTTTTATCACAGAAGAGGCAGGTGCTGGAAGCTATTGGAGGGGCGCGGAGCAGTTTTTGACACTCTTTTCTCCGTCTCCATCTCTCCTCGTCTGCACTGCATGGGGACCACTCCAGTTGTGCCACCCTCTCGTGGATTACTGCTCTCCACTGGGGATGGTCCTGGGCCAGGCTTTCCCAAGTGTTGACACCAATGTGGCACCTTTTTGATGCATGTCTTCAGCACGTCCTTATATCGCTTCCGCTGGCCCCCAAGGTCCTCTGTCCTTCCTCCAACTTAGGAAACAGAATCTGCTTTAGGAGGTGCTGATCAGAGATGGGGCCCCTGTGACCTTGGGTAGCTCAGATGGTAGAGAATCTGGTGAGGCAAGGTTCCTCGGCTGCACGTCCTGGGGGCCCCTCAAGCTGCCCCTCATTTGTTCTCATGTTACAAATTAAACCTCCAGTGTTGGACTGATTTACCCCGACCCATCCAACACCCAAGGGCAAAGTGCTGAGCTCTGATTTGCCAAAATGAGCATTTTGCTGCACCAGCAAGAGCCTGGCTTTGGGCTGGCACTTTCATCCTCGAGGAGAGAGGCGAGACCAAGAGGAAGGAGGCAATTTATGGCTGTTTCAACCTTCTTTGCTTAACATGATCATTTTTCAGGAAGGAGCAAAATGTTCTGGTTTGCATAAGGGGGTGAGACACCAGCAGGGAGGGGGAAAAAAGCGAGTAGGGAAAATATCCAGATTTGGGATGCCACTTGGCTGTGGATGAATCACCCAAGAGAAGCAGAGAAAGCCCTGTTGCTTGGGACAGTGCGTTGAAATTGGGCCAGGTCACTTGAACGACACTGGACAAAAAGATCAGTCAGTGGGCAGATGGGATAAGTTACCGACAAAGGCTTGCCCATTGGTGGGCTATTATATGGGCCAAACTCTCTGTTGGTGTAACCTTCTCCGATTCTCCAACAATGAGGCTGGCCTAAGAGGACTATGACTCGCATTAGTCATTTCCAGAGCTTTGTGGAACTGCGGTGTTTAGTTTGCAATGTACTTGCAAAAAAAAAAAGTTTGCAAACCAAAAATGTCGTGCAGCGAACCAGGGAGAGAGCAAGTGACAGGAGAAAGGAGGACAATTAATATGCAGCTGGTGCGCAGGCTTGAGTGAAAGGAGTCGAAGACGGCCACCCGGAGCGGGCGCTGAGAAACACACGATAAAAGCTGAATGCAAAGCCGGCAAATCAAAACGGACGCAACAAGCTGAGGGCAGCAAAACAGGAGCCAGCTCGCAAACAAAGACCCGGGAGCCTAGGGTTGTGGGGGTGGGGCAGGGGGCTGGCACAGAGAAGGGAGGAAGCCAAAGCTAAGTGCAGACGAGTGCTGTCAAGGGAAACAAAGGCACGTCTTTTGGAAGTGGGGATCAGGAGTGACAGTGAGCGTGTTACTGCCACATGTGGGTTCCTCTTGTACACCCTGGGGTCACTGCTGTCTCCCTGTAGCCCGCCTGGACCCAGGCTCTGACAGATGAAGGCTGAATTCTTTCAGGGTCCATGCCCAATTCCTTTTCCCACTCCCACCCTCCAGCCTTCTCCCATGTGTTCCCTATGCCAGGCACGTCTCCCCAATGCCAAAGTGCCACACCCTCCCCCTCGCCTTGCTCCAGTCCCTCAAGCGAGTGCAGCGAACACAAATTGCTCCCTACAGACTGGAGGAGAGGTCAGAGAGTCGCCCAGCACAGATAGCTGATCCGCTCCCTGCCACTGACTTGCTGTGTGGCAGTGGTGAGTCGTATCAACTCCTCGCACCTCAGTTTATACATCTGTGAGGTTCTGACCAGCTTCACAAGGTTGATGTAAACTGGCCTGGCCCCCTTAGGTGGAAGGTCCCATAGAAATCACTCTCATTACGAGTAGGAACAAGGGCTGGTTGAGAATGTCTTCCCGGTCTGATGAATCATGGAATTCTTGGAATCATGGAACCCGAGGGCTGGAAGAGACCTCAGGAGGTCCTCGATTCCAGCTCCTGCTCAAAGCAGGACCAACCCTAACGTCGTTAGCATTTTCATGGCCAGGTAATACTTGAGCACATGTTGCTGATAGCGTCATGACCTGAAGGTTGCAAATCCGGCTCCACTGAGTGCCCAGGGCTCATTGTGCTTCAACCTTCCACAAGATAACTTACTGGCATGTGCTAGAATTGGGATTCTTTGAAACCCAGCCCAGAAAGAGGGCTCTAGCGTTGGGTCCCAGTCGATGGGGCCTGTTCCTCCTACTTAAGCCAGAAGGAAGAACAGGAAGTTGTTTGTACAACTGGGCTCCACCCTGCTTTGCACTGCTCATCTGGATTTACCTGGCTTCCCAATTCCTGGTGTCGGACTCTGCACTCCTGCTCACAGCATCTGATTTCCTAGCTCTGAACCCCAATTGGTGCAAAGATCCCACCTCCACTGTCCACTCCCTGCTTGACTCGGCCACTGACGTACACACCCTGACAGGTCGTTGGGTATTTAATTACTAGATTGGTACATCCAGAAGCAAAGCACGTATGCAAAAGCGGGTCGATGTAGTTACAGACTTAGAGGCTGTCTGTGAATCTCCTCTCTGTCCATGTTAGGGGATGGAGAAGAGGACACCCTCGGGAGATATCGTAAACTCTTTTCCCGTACGGATTCTGATAGATGCATCTGGGTATTCAGCAGGTCTGAAACCAACAAAGGAGGCTGCTACATGCAGTAATTTGGATTTAAATCTCCACGTGCCTTCATCCAGCTGTGACGTGGGATAACGGGTGTCCCCTAAATCACACTGGGCCTAACTCATTCAGCTTTGCTCAACTTTCAGAGATTCTTTGATGGAAATCTCCACAGACGTGCCATATTCCCATAAGGCGACAACTTTCTCAAAATGCTGGCGCCCTGCAGGGCGCAGTGGCTGGCTCTGAACGGATAGACTTCACTGCATCACTTTGCCTGATGAGATCAGTTGTACTAAACAAGGGATGGAGCATAGCTGGAGGGCAGAGAGCGGCTCAGCCCATACATGGGAAGGCCCAATTGAAGCTACATGCCTCGTGACCAGCGTTCCCTCTAACTTTTAGCTTCCCCTGGGAAGAATAAATTTTGTTATGTGCACCCAGGCATGTGTGGATGCGCACCACCCATAGCAGCACATGCCACCCACTGAGGGTGCTCTACGAATCAGCTGGAGGCACCTGAATATCTGCTGGGCATCTGCCCCGGCACTCAGCTTCCAGGGGATGCTGCTTGTGAACACCGGTGGGAAATGACAGGCGAGGATGAAATGCAGCACACAGCTGTGGGATTTCATCTGTCAGCCTTCTGCATATCAGGGGAGGCATGGGTGGAGACTGAAGTGACACGATACTAAGGGCTTGTAAGGAACACTGCCCTGCTGTAAAGCGTCAGCGTAGACGCTCACGACGGCAATGGGAGGGGTTCTTCCTCGAGAGGCGGTAGCTGAGTCCATGGAAGAATTCTTCCATCAACTACGTGCTGTCTACACCAGGCAGTAGGTTGCTTTAACTTTGTTGCTCAAGAGTGTGGATCTCTCGGGACCCTGAGTGAACCAGATGGTTCGATCTGACTTTAATGTCGACTTGACCTGAGTATGTGTCACATACACAAGGCAGTGAAATCCCCTGTGAAGTCCATCAGAGTTTTGCCACTGCTTTCAATGGGGCCGGATTTCACCCTGATGGATCGGACGAAGGTATAATTGATGACAACACAGACTATATTAGACTTGATTTTCCCTGACTTGTGGCCTGTCTATTGGGGGTTTACACTTTCTGGTTGCTCATCAGAGTCTTGCATGCTTGTCATCCAGGCCCAGAATATTAAATGTGGAGCCTATGGACCCATTCCTAACTGGGAGCTATCATGTTTGACACCGTGCGGTGTGTTTTGGTTTTGCTCGTGGGGTTATATCCTTTAAAAAAGGACATAAGTCAGTGTGGAATACATCCATGCTGCCTACAGCAGGGAAAATTCTTGCCTGTATTCTCTCAAACCAATTACTTCCCCTTGCTGAGGAAATATTGCCAGAATTTCAGAGTAGTTTTAGACCATCCTGTGGGACAGCCAACATGATCTTTATTGCCTGCCAAATCTAGGAGAAGTCTCAGGAGCAAAATCAGGTCAGGTACATGACATTCATCAGTTTGACAAAGGCCTTGCACTCTGTCAGTCAGGAAGCCCTGGGGAAGGTACTGGCCAGAGCTGGCTGCCTCCAAAACGTATTAAGGTCCAAATGCTTTTCCATGATCAGATGACTACCACTGGTCTCTTGTAGTGCTTGGAGGTGGACCCTTTCGTCTTCAAAACTGGGGTTAAGAGAGGATGCTTTACTGCCCCAGCTCTGTTTTCCATCTATTTAGCACTCATTTTGGTCCTCATTACAGAGTGCCTCCCCAGTGGAGTTAACGTTCAGTACAGAACAGTTGGGTGGCTTTTTAATTGTCTTCAAAAGTCTAAAGCCATCAGTACACTGATGGCTGGGTCCTTCTCACGCACAGAGAATGACCTTCAGTCCACTGTTGGTTTCCTCGCACAAGCTTACAGAAGCCTAGGACTCACTCAGTATAGAGATGACCAAAGTGCTCCATCAGCCCAGGTCCAACCTTGCATGTGACCCACCCCAAATCACCTCAGAGAGACAGACTTTGGAGACAGTTCAGTACTTCTGCTACTTTGAGAGCCAACTTTCTCAAAATGCAAAAATCTATTGTGAGATCCAGCAAAGGACCCAGTGAACAGGTGCTTTCTTTGGGAAATTACTCCAACAGGTTTTCACAAACTGTTGTCTATGGCAGGACACCAATATCCAGGTCTAAAAGACAATTGTTATTCCAACACTCCTTTAAGTATGAGAGACCTGAGTAACCTTCACCAGCACCTCCAAAGGTGGGAGCGGTACCTCCAATGATGCTTCCAGAAGATCCTTTGCATTAAGTGGGATGATTGTTGCATGAATGACAGAATTCTCACTGAAGCCAACATCACCAGCATTCAGAGGTGAAATGAGTAACCAAAAAGTTACTCAAGTAAAAGTACAGCTGCTGGGGGGAATGTATGTAAGTACGAGTCACTGGCGTCCCTCTGGAAAACTACCTGAGTAAAATTGCATGCACACACATCCACGTCACATCTTGATTGTGCTCAAGTACCCAGAGGTGAAAACAGGTGCACTTTTACTCAAGTAACTTTTTGGGTACTTTTCCCACCTCTGCCAGCATTGAACCAACAACCCTCAGGCACCAACTCAGTTGGGCTGGATGTTTTGTGCAGATGCCAGACTTTCACCTCCTAAAACAAGTCCTCTAGTCTCAACTCATTGATAGTCAGATACCCTGTGGCGGTCAGAGGTAACCCTACAAAGGCACACTGAAAGCGTATCTCAAGACACTCAATGTGGACATCACAAGCTGGGAGGAGCAAGACGCCAAGGGCACCACATCCTCCATCAGGCAGTGGCCTGCTTTGAGGTGAAAGAGCTGGAAAAAGAAGAAAGGAAAAGGAATTTTCTCCCAGCAGCAGCTGACCCACCAGGAAATGTCTGTGCCCACTGCAGCCAGATCTGTGGTTTTGGGATCAGACTCCTGAGTCCCCTGGGGACCCATATGTAAATCTGTGGTAGAGATCATCCTCGATCTGAGGGATCACCAAAACCAATATCCTTCAGGCTGCAGCTCTGCACCTAAGCAATGGGCCCTGGTACAGAGACTCAAGCAGTTAAATTGACTTCACTTGTGTATGCTCAGCTTCCAAAAGAACCTTACAGCCACTAGCAAAGAACACACTGTTTCTCCAGGATCTTACTGCCGGCATATTTATTTCACAATGCACACAATATCGTGCTTAAAGTTAAGCATGTATGGAAGTTCTTTGCTCAACTGTGGTCTTAAAGAGAACTTGGAAGACTATCTGTGCTAGTGCCATCTGGTGATGCTACTACTCTCCTTCCTCGGCTGTGTCTATACTCACCTGGAAGGTCAATGGCGGATGCGCAATTTTAGGTACGCCAGTTGCATACCTAAAATCGACTTTTCAGCCATCGATTTTTGTGCCTGTTGACGATGGCCCCAGAAGGCTCCATTTCATGCATGCACGAAACGGCACCTTGGAAGATCGAACCTGAGCACTCAGTCTTCTGTGGTCAGTGTAGATGTAGCCTTAGAAACTCACTGTTTACTATAAACAGGGTTGAAATTTACAAAATACCCAATATACATGTAATGCTTCTGCCTGACGGAGCCAGCAGCAGCCAACGCTAGGTTCAATTTCTAGCGGTTCCTCTCCAACCATCCAACACAGAACTGGCTCAAACCCCGACCCAGCAGCTGGGAAATTCACACGGTGCCCCTGGGCATCTCTGAGAGGCAATGCTTCCCCGCTCACAAGCACAGAGTCTGAGTGTAGAAAGAAACTTGTAATAAAGGGAGAGAAGTGACTTGGCATTAATCTGGGAAAACACCACAAACTGAGTTTAGAACCAAAAAACCTACGAGTAGAAGTCTGACCCCAAGTAGGCTGAGCAGTGCCCTTTTCCTCTCAGGTTCTTAATTCCACCAACCAAAATGTCCCCATCACGTGCCCAACCCTTCTCTGCACCCCGTTCACAGTTGCCGCCCTGGGTCAGAGCAAACCCAGAGTTCAGAGGTGTATCCTCAGAGTTCACCTCTTATCCTGAGAGGGGGAGGAAAAGAGACATCTTACTCTGCTGATCACTCACCCTTCACCTGCTGTCAGCTGCCACCCTGCTCGTTATGCCTCTCTGCCGGTCACTGATCACCTCCCTCTATCTGCTGTCCTGCTGGCCATCTGCTCATTGCTGCTGACTGCTTGCACTGGACTTGGCTTTGGGCAAAACCCAGTGATTTCAGCTCTTGACTCCAAGCACAAAAATGTTAGCATCTGCTTGAGTAACCTTAAAATAATAAAAAAGACTCCTCCAGAACTTACATTCTACTTATGGCCAACCCCCAGAGAACACGCAGCATGCTGACTTACTTCTACACTCCACCTCTTGGCTTTGCAGAGGTTGGGCAAGGCTTCCCTTGTCCATCCAAGTTTCTTTGAGCTGACAGTATCTCTCTCCTTTTGAAATGGGTTAAACACAGTCTGTCTTGTCTGTGTCCCCACAATCACTGCAAGTATCGGTGATCGTATTTCACAATTTCTGCATTTAGTGTTAACACAAATTTGTGACCCCACAACCACCAGGTTGATTACAATGGGGAAAACACCACTGCATCAGCTGAATATCCAGCAGATCTAAGCATGTGGCAGTGAACTGTATTTACATGCACACGCCCAGAATCTCACTCTTTAAACCGACAGCGTCTCCCTCATTTGAACCTGGTTAGCCACAGTCTTTCTTCTCTCATATTCCTACAATGATTAGAGACACTGGAATTCGAGTTAGCGCAATTTGTGACCCAACATTAGCCAAGTTGATTAGAATGAGCAAAACACCCCGCTCCATCAGCTGAATGTCTAACAAATTTAGCTAAGCAGGAGCAAACTGTATTTACATAGCTACACCCAGAAGTTCTCTCCCATCCCAGCTAACCGTAATGGAAGCATTCCTTGAGATCCTGCTTATATGTAGTTTAACCCTTCCCCACCAACACACACCAACGTCAATCAGTAATTAGCTCCAATCAAATATTCCAGAACATTTTTATTGAACTTCAAACTACAGAACACAGTCATTTTACAGCAACACAGTTTCTCCAGTGGCATTAGCTCTTGGCGTGGTTAATTTAATGATTGGCCATTTCTTTCAGCTTCTCTTTGCGTTCTGTCACAACACAACATTGGGTGTAATGAGAGGTGCAATCAAACTGTCTTGTGGTTTCAGAAAAGAACTCCTTGAATCATAATCAAAACGACCTGGATTGATTGTTTGGCATTTAAGGACTTCAGTTGCACTTTCCCCATTCTCCATTCGCTTACTGTGTCTCGCGGTGTGATGGGGGCAGGAAGGATGAATAGGTCTGACAGTTCCAGGCTGCCATGGATAGGATTTTCTGGTTGCAAGAGCTGGACTGATGGCTCTATTTATCCTTAAGCTTTTCCTGATCTGGAGCGGGACTCCTGATTTTTGGCCATTGCTTGAGAGTTGTGGGATCCAATGTCAAATGGGAAAAAAGGCTTATTAGTAGAGGAGCAGGGATTCCATCTCAACAGTGGGGGAGTTATGTAATCCCACATAGCCAGATACAGCTCTGCTTAGTTTTCACAGGCCGGCAATTTATACTTTATGCCGTATTCTCTATTTGCCCACTTTACTGGATAATGGGGTGCTAGCACTGCCAGAGGTTGCAGGGGAAAAACCATAGCTAGCAAAGCCACTTTAACTACTTTACATGAGAGTATTTTCATCCAAAAATACACTTGTTTTTCAAAAATGAAAATTATAATGAAAACTCTTACTCTTACCAATACTTTCCACTTTTCTGACAAAAACAGTATCGAACTCCTGCTTAAAAGAGGGGTGAATGAAACGTTTAAAAAAAGAATATTGTGGACAATTTGTAAAACGTGAAAAATGGGCCCCACTTGAACCTGGAGAAATTGGAGAGGGTCCAGATAAGAGCAACAGAAATGATTAGGGGTCTAAAAAACATGACCTATGAGGAACGATTGAAAGAACTGAGTTTGTTTAGTATGGAAAACAGAGGACTGAGAGGGGACATGGTAACAGCCTTCAAGAACCTAAAGAAGGGTTACAAGGAGGAGGGAGAAAAATTATTTCCTTCGGCCTCCGATGATAGGACAAGAAGAAATGGGCTTAAATTGCAGCAAAGTAGCTTTAGGTTGGACATTAGAGAAAACGTCCTCATTGTCAGGGTGGTTAATCACTGGAACAAATTGTCTGGGGAGATTGTGGAATCTCCATCATTGGAAATATTTAAGAGC
Source organism: Carettochelys insculpta (assembly GCF_033958435.1). Classification (NCBI taxonomy): domain Eukaryota; kingdom Metazoa; phylum Chordata; order Testudines; family Carettochelyidae; genus Carettochelys; species Carettochelys insculpta. The sequence goes on from NC_134151.1 coordinate 3,164,471, forward strand.
AGGTTAGATAAACACCTGTCAGGGATGGTCTAGAGGAAGTTTGGTCTTGCCACAAGGGCAGGAGACTGGACTCAAGGTCTCTTCCAGTTCTAGTGTTCTATGATTGCAATAAATAGAAACAACTTTGACATTTAGATTTTGTTTTCCTTCGTGGAATTATTTTCCTATTTCCACCCAGCTACAACAGTAATTGGCAAACAGCTGGTGTTCTTGTGACTTCTGCTAGATCTTGGCTGAGACCAGCTGCTCAGGTATTGCATAGTAGCCCAGAGTAACTGTTGTTTGAAAGTCACTGGGGAAACTGGTGTTTTTCAGCTTCTCCAGCTCAAAATAATGACGGTAGCACCCAGCTTTCATTACCCAATGTGAAGAGACATGGTGCCACTTTTTGTCCTGAGCGAGACAGCATATCAGCAGAGATCCTGGGCTCCTTGGATGTTGACGTGCGATGCCATAAGCGAATTGGATGTGTTCTACTCTTTCCCTTAATTTGCACACTCAGATCTGGGACCCAAATATCAAATTCCCACCTGGCACTTGCACCCCCCCCCCCGCATCCCTAGGGAGTGATCTTTGACATTTTGCATTCCCAGGGCTTTCGGTACCACGTGGCTTTCAAAATTAGCTTGTTTGTAACTGTTGGTTCCTCCTGGAGTGTCCAGAGCTTCATCATTCGGGACACACTCAATCATCCTTCTTTTGCCCAACTAACAACAAAAGTTTCCTGCAATGTTGGTAACTGGGGACCTTGCTTATCTTCAACTCTTGGGTCTGTTAATTTCTTGTGTGCTGCAGCCAATCTGTGCATGACTCACATGACCCCTCCATATCATCACGCCTGGTCAGGAACAATCTGCTGATTTTATTCGTGACTGGTAGATCCTCTCCTGCTCCAAGTGTATTTCTGCAGCTGTTGCATTATTCGTATTAGCTGGAAATCTCCTTTGCATGATTTCCTCCTAAAGCGTGTGCTAAGATGCTACTAGAGCGTCTCTCCTGTACACATGCAAAGGAAGCCCACACGTGCCTCTCTTTCAGTGTGTCCTTGTTATTTCTGTGGATGGGAGAGAGATGGAAGCACAAGGCTTCCCTTCATTCAGTAATACAGCTCAGATGCACCCTACTTCTTTACCCCATCCTCAATGCTGGCTAGCTTGGGACCATCACCACCACCGTCATGGAAGCTGCAGTGATTCAGACCCCTACTAAAGACTGATGGAATGGGGTTTGTTTGGAAACCTGTCCAGGACAGCTTGAAATTCCCAGTTTGCTGAGCCCTCAAAATCGTCTGCTCCGAAAAACCTCTGTCCACAAAGTGGAGGCCTGTTGAAAATTGGCATGTACAGATCTACAACACAGTCACCCATTCTGGCACCAACTGAGTAATGAAAGACCTTCCTTCGTGCCTTGAGACCATGAAATCAAAGCCCGATTGGTCTAGCGGGGGAACGAATTCCAGAGGCTAAGTAGCTCTGTTGGGAACAGCCTGCCTCTGACCACCAGCTGTCTACGTGTAGGTCCCATGACACCGAGTTTGCCCCAGCTGTTGCAGAAGAGCTTAGGAGAGAAGAAAGGCCTGATTCTGACCTGATCCTTGATTCACCTCCGGGAGGGTGCGCTTAATTAGATGACTGATAGCTTTTGGTTGCAGCGGGAGAACAGCATTGTTTGTTTCCGTTCACTGGCGCTGGGCTTTCCGAATTGATTCTATTTCCCAGCAGCTTCTCAGTGCACCTCCTGTAGTTTTCCGGCGACTGACAATTCAAGGACTCCTCCACCTACCTGCCAACTGAGCATGCCTTGTTAGAGGCATTTGCTGCAGCTTGCCATGTTAATGAGGTCAAGGTTTCCACCGGGGATAACGGAAGCACCTGGCAGTGAGGGAGAGGAGGAGGTAACATTGCAGAGGCTGTATTTTATCTACGGTACCTCCTCGTCAAGCATCCTTGTGCAGTGCGGCACTTACCTCTGGTGCCACCGCTTTTTAAAGTCGGTCAGCAGGGCATTCTTTGTGTCACGGTCTGGTTCCACGCAGGCACACGGGTGTGTGAAAACGGCACCTTCTCAAGCCCTCACGTCAGCTCCCATGGGCATCACTGGCAGAACTGATTATGGCAGTGAGCAAAGTAAGACCCATCCCCTCCCCCACGTTTGCCTCCTGGGAGCCCTGCAGACCCAGCCTAGCTCCAGGGGAGGGAGTTGGTGCCCTTTCCTTGGGACCAGCCCATCCACACGGACTGAGCATGCACAGCTTCTGGCTGCAGCCCTGAGTACAAGGAGCTGTTTTTCTTCGCCTGTTATCCAGCTCCAGGGTCTGTTCCACTGGAGTGGCCACAAGCTGCTCTCCGTTACTCACATGCAAGGGCTGTGAAGGTGGAAGAGACCCACACAGCTGTCTCCAAAGCCATCATTATCACGCAGAACCTTCCTGACTGGTGATGCCTGAGAAGGAAAGAACCCAGCGCGACTCTCAGAACCCGGGCTGAGTTTTCAGGGCTGGCAGGTAGAGAAGACGTCTGCTTGCTGGTAGGCTGAGAACATTTGCTCTGGGATCAGCTCGGACGGGGGCAGGGAAAAGGGGGCAGTTGCCCCTGGGCCCTTTAGAAAAGCTGCCGCAGTGCTGTGTCTCTGCTATGCCCAGGGTTCTGAGTGACCGTTTGGGGGGCGCAGAGCTGACTGCCCTAAACCCCGCCCCTTCTGCCCTTGCCCCTCCCCTTTCCAGGATGTGAGCCGGGCCACCCTCCCACCTTGCCCCTGGGCCTTTGGTGGCTCTTGGCACCACTGGAGGTGGGAGTAGGATGTGGCTAGCCCCAGCTAGCTCCGTGGATCACAGCCCACCACAGAAATGCAGTCACCTCTGGAGCACACACATGGCAAATGTTTACTTGCACAGCTACTTTATCCAAGAATTTCAGACAGGAAGTAAAGACGACTACCACTTCCTTAGTCAGTTGCAGGATCTAAGTGGAAATTGCCCAAAGAAGGATGGAGGATGGGGAGAAGAGTCCTTAAATGTGCACACATAACCAGGACCTTGGTTTTTGTGTCAAGTCCAAATATCATGAGAGCATCTGCAGGCAAAGGAGCTGCTGAGATCCTTCCAGACCTGCGTAATGGTGTGGGAGGGCAAATGAGAAAATGGAGCCAGTCAGCTGGGACGAGTTTTACTTTACCATCTGCAGGCAAACGTTTCAGCTGTACCTGTAGAGAAAGGAAGGTGTTTTCCTAAACCCTGGGGCTGTAACCATGTGTGACTCACCCCCACGGTGCCTCCTGGTGGCCATTCAGGAATTAGCTCATTCCAGCCTCTAGAGAGCCCTTTTCCCACCTGTTGGTCTGTTCATGACTCCAGCCCCTTTTGTCAGGACCCATGTTCTTCCCATGCCACAGAGCCCTTCCCTCAGAGTACTGCCCTGGGCAGTGCCCCCACTCTCAGGGACCTCCAACCCCCTACCTCCACCTCGCCTCAGTGACCCACTGCCATTCATCACCTAGCCCCTTACCTTGGGAGCAAACCACAGTCAAAATGGCCGCTCATCATTGGCAAGGGGGTATGGACCTGCTGCCTTCTCCTTCCCTGCCTGCCTCCCTGCAGCCCCAGTACCCCTCAGGCCCTTGTCACTAGGCCTCTGACTGGGCTGACTCAGGCCAGACTCCCTGGGCTCACCCTGCCTTCCCCCAGCACGGCTCTGTCCGTGGTACCTCACTCTCGCAGGCTGCTAGAGACCTCTGGCTCCCGACCTGGAGCAAGAATGTGCCCACCTGGCTCAGGCCCGTCTTTTATACAGCCCCCCTGGGCTCTGATTGGCTGCCACAAGCCCTCTCCCAATTGGCTCCAAGGGCAGCCCTCGCCCAGGGCTGTTTTAACCCTTTTTATATCAATGTAGGAACCACCCCATGGCATGGGGTATGTACAAAAAGCTTGATGTGAAAGACACAAGTAGCAATTTGGAGACACAGCCAAGTGGCTTTGAAATATTTTCCCAAGTGCTTCCCCTTGGAAGTGGGTCTTTGCCCACGAAAGCTCATACTCCAATAAGCCTGTTAGTCTATAAGGTGCCAGAGGACTTCTCGTTGTTCTTCCCCTTGGTGTTACTTGACCCAAGCTGTCGTTTGACGGGTAAACAAGCACTGCATGCGTTTGCAGATGTAGAGAACAATGCACTTATCAGAGCATGGCTGCAATGAGCATTCTCTCGGTAAATCAATGGCTTAACAACGATAGGGAAAGGACTCGTCAGATGAACGGCGCCGACCATCAACGCGTAACACACGGGTTGTTCTTACACCAACTAATCCCAGCATTTAAAGGTGGCATTTCCAACTCCTCAGCCCTTTGAAACAGTATCCGGATTCCTTCAGGATGACTGTTTAGTAAGTGGCTTATCCTGCAAGCTCCCTCTGCAGTTAATAGCCCTACCCTTTGAGACAGCAGCAGCTGCCCAGAACTTTAATTCCTCCTTTGAGACAGAGCAGTTCGTGCGCCCCAGTTTTTACCATCCGGGTTGACAACGTGATTTAAGGTAGGATTAGGTTAGACTTGCGTTGGAAAATGATGAACGGCGCCTGCTTAATATGTGTACACATACACACTGTTACACACCCGCACTCGTTCACTCCTTCCAGCAGCTTAGAGAAAAATGATGCTGCTAGGCGGGGCTCCCGCCCCTGTCAATCGCAAGACAGGAAAAGCAGGAGCAGGTTACTTATGGTGCAGGGATTAGCTCTTCAGCTGGGGTGGTCTTCAGTGCATCAGATTCAGGGCTGCAGTGCCAGGGACCAGGTGATGTGGTCTCCACTCAGCACTGCATGCTGGCTGTTGGGCTTCCTCTGGGCAGGCAGCTGGTTAGGGAGGAACAGGCTTGGGGGGCTGGTTGGTTTCCTCTAGGGAAAGCAGACGCATCAGACTTTCATAGTTTTGCAGTGGCCTCCAGGAACACAATGTCTTCTGTGGTTGCCTGGACTTTTTAAGGTTGCAGTTCATGGCACCTCCCTGGAGATCTTCTGAGCGAGTCCGCGGATCTCAGGTCTCAGAACCTGACAACATGGTCCAGTCTTGGTCGGGGGAGGGCAAGCTTGACCTTTCATCAGCTGGGAAAGTCCACGTGTAACTGGGAATTCTTCTATGTTAACCTGTGGTAGAGCTGTCCCAGTTCCAGTGGGGTGCCCTTTGTCAGCCGCCCCTCACACTGCTGTAAGGGGAAGCACACCTCTGGATCCTCAGGAGTTTTAAACCTTTGGGGTCTGAATAGAAGCCAGCCACTGACCACGACTGGAGTCCCTGGGCACTGCCGCAGGGTGCCGACCCTCTGTCGCGCTCCTGTTCCTGAATGCTGGTAGCTTCCGTCCAGCTGCCAGGATCTTGAGCTTACTGCTGCTCCTTCCTACCCCCTGCTACTTATGCACACCCTCTTCCTGAGCCCCACGCCAGGGTGGGAGCCCTCTGGGTTAGTTTAAGCACATATTAGTGGTGAAATATATAACGGACACATGGGGTGGACTCTAGTTCACCATTTGCTCTTTGCCTTAACGCACAAAGCACAAGAGAGCACACAACAAACATGCTAACCACAATGTCCTGCACGAGCTCACCCTTCCCTTGGGGACCATCTGTGCTTGCATCTCTCACTTCTCGAACATGGAGAAAAATACCCCCCCAGCCGCCCGAGAAAAAGTGTCACCTGCTTCTTAAATGTGATTTTGATCCCTTCTTGGTCAGGTGACATCCTGCTCCCAGCTGGGTGATTTCTTGACAAAGGTGACCTTCCCCTTGCTAAGCTGGGTCTCCAGGCTGTTGAGCTGGACTGTTTGGACAGGAGAGTACTTAACATCAACAGCCTGTTTTGTTACCCCTTTGCCACCCATCGCCACTGGAGTTCCAGCCCAAAGTGGAGGGAAGCAGGCAATGAAGAAGTCAAACGACTTCACCTTCAACAAGGAGTATGGGGCTTGGTAAAGGTACAACTGAGAGCTCACAATCTCACATGGAACTCCTAAATTGGACAGGTGCAAACACCCTCAATTCATCATAAGGCTGCAAGCCACGTGTTCCAGAAATATACCAGTCACATGATACACAGGAGATGGCAGGTCGTCCTTCATGCCAATATCTGTTTTCCATTCCATTTCCTTGGCTTGAGCACTAGCTTCTGCAACGGAGCAAACGACATAAGCAGGAGCATAGCCACAAGGAAAGAACTTTCAGCGACGTGAAGCACTTTCCAGCACGCGCCGCTGACCCCTTCGTCCCGGGCGTCGGCAGCACTCGATGAGCAGGGATGAGTTACGGTTGGTAAGTACTCGTAGCATTGTGGCATCCACCTGAGGTCCGGGCTGCACTGTGCTAGGCCCTCTCTGTCACGCAAGTGATGCACTCCAGCTTAAGGCTGAGCTACCTCCTTCACATCCACACACTGAGCCCGCCAGCTCTCTTCACAAAACATCAGTCGTCACTGGGAGCAGAGTCGAACCCCTGGTCATGCTTCTCTGGGGTAGATTCGTTTCTGTGGCTGAAAGGAGCAGAACGAGTCGAGGGCTGTGGTGATTTACTCGGTTGCACCAGGAACACCACAGCCAAATTTGGCCCGAGGGTGTCACAACTCTCCTCTCTGCACTCTTGGGAGACTCATGCTGATTCCATGCAAAGGAATCGAGTGGAGGTGAAGATGGTTCATATTAGGAGGAGCTGAACTCTAGCCTCCGAGCAGGGAAAGATAAGAGAAGGACAAAGGGAGAAGAGATGGTTCAGGGCGCATGAAAGTGGCAAGAGGAGGGAAGGCCGAAGCGTTGGGGGGGAAACAGGGTGTGGAGCAGGGATGGGCGACATTTTTGATGGGGGATGGCATTGCAAGATTTTCATCAGTGGTCAAGGGCGGCACATTTCCATGGAGTGGGTGCAGGGTCTGGGATGGAGGTTGGGTGCAGAAGGGAGCTTGGGTTAGGGGACTGGGGTGCAGGGTAGGTTGTGGGGTCTGAGGGGGAGTTTGGATGAAGGAGGTGGTTGTGACCTGGGGCAGGGGATAGGGGTGCAGGGTTCGCAAGGGGGCATGGGTGCAGGAGAGGATCCTGACCTGGGGGAGGAACACAAGAGCAGGTGCAGGGTCTGAGAGGGAGTTGCACCCTGGGGCAGGGGGGTTCACATGCTGGTCCCAGCCCAGATACTGGCCAATGGGAGCAGAGAGATTTTGCTGGGGGTGGGGGGAAGCACACAAGCTCTCCCTCCTCCACAGCCATACAGGCTAGTCATGGGCTGGTTCTAAGGAGGGTTATTTTAGTGTGGAGACAACTTAGGCCGTGTCTACATGCAAACCTGCAGAACGGTTAAATACGGGACTGTCCCTTTAAAAACGGGACAAGGGGTCAGCTTAGCCCTGCTTGTAGGAGTAACTGCCCACAGCCCATGACATTTAGAAACCTAAGTGCCTAAATCCCTTTTGAAAATGAGAGAGAGGCTCCGAAAACACCTAAAGGTTGCAATGATGAGAACAGCACTGACTAAATACCTTTAACTATCTGGGCCTTGGTCTCTCTGCCTTGCTTGGACACCATAGCACTGCCTTTCCTCAGAGGGCGTCATGAGGACAAGACCATGTAGGCTGTGCAGTGCTCAGCTGCTGGGGGGAGGAGGGACGGGTTAGTCCCTAAACAGCCAGAGGTGTCTTCTGATCAGAAATAAACGAACTTGCCGAATAATCTTTCCTGCAAATCGCCGGTCGGATTTTTTAATGCTCCTGTGCACATTCCTTGTGGTGTTCCCGTTTCCTGGCACCAAGTGGTAGGAAAAACGAATCTTCCAAACATTGCAAGGGCTTCTGCGCAGTTACCACGCAGGGAATAGAAACACCACCATGTGACTTCTCTGCCCCATCATAGCTGTGGATCTCAGAGGGACATTTCAGCTCTCCCGATGATATGTACTACATAAATTCCAACACCCCGTGTCTTTGGGCACAGGACAATCTGCTCTCAGATATGGTCTGACTGGAAAACAACATCTCCACTCACCAGATCAGTTCTTCTCTGTGAATTATTTGTTCAGCTCTAATGACAATAAATAATGCTGCACGTTTGCTGTGATTTCCCAAAAGATAGATCATGGAATCACAGATTAGGGTTGGAAGAGACCTCAAGAGGTCATCAAGTCCAGCCCCCTGTTCAAAGCAGGGGGAATCCCAACTAAATCCTCCCAGCTGTGGCTTTGTCAAGACTGGCTTTAAAAAGCTCTTGGGCCGGAGAGTCCACCATCTACCCAGGTAACCCATTCCAGTGCTTCACCACCCTCCCGGGGAACTAATTTTTTCTAATATCCTACACTTCCCCCACTGCAGCTTGAGATCATTGCTTCTCTTTGGAACCCTACTGCAGGTAGCTGAAGGCTGCTATCAAATCCCTCTTCATTCTTCTCTTCCGCAGATTAAACAAGCCCAGTTCCCTCAGCCTCTCCTCATAAGTCATGTGCCCCAGGCCCTCAGTCACTCTAGTTGCCCTACGCTGGACTCTCTCCAATTTGTCCACATCTTTTCTATGGGGATGGGAGGGCTCAAAACTGGATGCAATATTCAGATGTGCCAAAGAGAGAGAATAATGACTTCTCTCAATCTGCTGGCAGGGCTTCTACTAATGCAGCCCAATATGCCGTTAGCCTTCTTGGCTACCAGAGCACACTGTTGACAAATATCCAGCTTCTCATCCACTGTAATCCCCAGGTCCTTTTTCACATAATTGCTGCATGCCCCGTTGGTCCCCAGCCTACAGCAGTGCATGCGATTCTTCTGTCCTACATGCAGGACTCTGCACTTGGCCTTGCTGAATATTATCAGATTTCTTTTGGCCCGATCTGCCAGCTTGACTAAGTCACTCTTGATCCTATCCCTACCCCCCAGCATCTCTCCACCTCTCCCCCCGCCATGTTAGAGTCATCCCCACATTTGCTGAGTGTGCAATCCATGCCATCATCCAGATCATTAATGAAGATGTTCAACAAAAATGGCCCCAGAGCTATCCCTGGGGCACTCCGCTTGGCACCAGCTGCCAACTAGACAGTGAGCCATTGATCACTACCCATTGAGATGGAGGGTCTAGCCAGCTTTCCATCCACGTCTATAGTCCCTTCATCCGATCCTGACTTCTTCAACACCCTGGCAAGAATACTGTGGGAGACCATATCAGAAGCTTTGCTGAAATCAAGATACATCATGTCCACCATTTCCTCCATAGCCACAGAGCCAGTTATCTCACCATGAAAATCAATCATATTGGTCAGGAAACACTTGCCTTGGGTGAAGCGATGCTGACTCTTCCTGATCACCTTCCTCTCCTCCGAGGGCTTCCAAAATGGGTTTCTTGAGGACCCGCTCCGTGATTTTTCCAGGGACTGAGGTGAAGCTGATCAGTCTTTAGTTCCCTGCTTCACCCCCTTCCCTTTGTGACGATGGGGCTCTATTTGCCTTTTCCCAGTTGTTCAGGGCCACCCGGATCACCACGAGTTTTCAAAGATAATGGCCAATGGCCGTGCAATCACATCAACCAATTCCCTCAGCACCCACGGACTTGTGCATGCCTAGCTTTTCTAAACAGGCATGTTCTTTCACCACTGAGGGCTGCTCACCTCTTCCTCATAACGTGCTGGCCAGTCTAGGACCTGACCTTGTCTGTGACCTTGTCCCCACATACCTTGAGCGTTGGTCTAGGAATCTGTGGCCCTTGTGAGCAGCATCATCTTTGTTTCCACTCTTTGTTTGCTAAAGGATCTCACCACCACTCAGCTGTGTAGCTCACTTGCAAGGTACACATTGGTTCACGTGACAAAGTGCGAAATCAGAACTCTGTTGCACAGAGTTGCCCGGAACGGACCATGAGATCATCTAGCATTTCTGCATACCATGCATCACCCTGTCTGCCCTGCGTGGAACACGACGACTTCAGTTACAAGGAGGCACTTGGGTCCCCTGGACACAGGCAGAGAGCAGGAGAGACTGTGGATCCAAAGTTCACCAGATTACTACTCATCAGATCTGACTCCTTCCTGCTGAACCTGCCTCCTTTGGGCTGTTTCAGGGCTGAATCCAAGTCCTGAAGGAGGCTATTTTTCAGTTCAGTCTTACAATACGGGAGAAACCGTGCGTCAGTCTCACGAGAACAGCCCACCTTGAGGGATATTTGCCCACTTCCTGAATGGTCGCAGAATCATAGAACACCAGGACTGGAAGGGACCTCGAGACACCATCGGTCCAGCCCCCTGCCCCCATGGCAGGACCAAGTACTGTCTAAACCATCCCTGATCGACATCTGTCTAACCTGTTCTTAAATATCTCCAGAGATGGAGATTCCACAACCACCCCAGGCAATTTACTCCAGTGTTTGACCACCCTGACAGTTAGGAACTTTTTACTAATGTCCAACCTAAACCTCCCTTGCTGCAGTTTAAGCCCATTGCTTCTTGTTCTAACCTCAGAGGCCAAGGAGAAGAAGTTTTCTCCTTCCTCCTTATGACTCCCTTTTAGATACCTGAAAACCGCTGTCATGTCCCCCCTTCAATCTTCTCTTTTCCAAAGTAAACAAGCCCAATTCTTTCAGCCATTCTTCATAGGTCATGTTCTCTAGACCTTTGATCATTCTTGTTGCTCTTTTCTGGACCCTCTCCAATTTCTCCACATCTTGAAATGCGGTGCCCAGAACTGGACACAATACTCTAACTGAGGCCTAACCAGCGCAGAGTAGAGCGGAACAATGACTCCTTGTGTCTTGTTCACAACACGCCTGTTAATGCAGCCCAGCATCATGAGATTAGAAGACTCAGAGAGACTTTGTCCACGTATATGAACAATGCACAAGATCTTGGTGCTGTCCAACTGGTAGCTTAGACCTGAAGCAGAGTTAGACCTTAATGAAGAACCCCAAACCTCACTGAGATCCTGTTCAGCAACTGAGCATTACTTCCCTCTCTCTAACTGAGCTTTGTAATCCCAGACAGGAACACAACAGGATCTGTCCATCTTGTGACAACAAATTCAATCTCCTTTTTATTATACCTGGTGCCAGCTGATGCCTCTCACTGAAGAGTTATCACATTTAATTGGGGCCAGATGCTTAACCTTGGCGATCCTTACTCACCTCTCCTAGGCTGAGATACCTGCCAACTTTGGGTGTCAGGGAGAAATATTGGCAGCGCTGGCTTGAAAGATGTCTCACTTTGTCCTGGAGCAGTGTACAGAGACCATGTATCGGGGTCCTCTGGGCATGTCTCAAGTGGTCAATTTTCACTCCATGTGGTGGTCACTGCTTGATGTCCGAGCTTCTAGCCTTTTACTTCTGTGTTTTTATCTGCATGATATATTCATTTGGGAGAGACAGCGCCTGCAATTTTCATCTAGAACAGGACACCGGGTGGCATTTCACAAGTGCCTCAACCAGCTGCAGTATCCGAGGCCAAAGCGGTGGCTTTCACTGATAATCGGCTTGTGTTTGATCATGTTCCTTTTCATCTCTGCTGCAGTCTGAAGTGTGTCTTCCTGAGACCACAATAGGGAACTTCAAGTTCAGGCAAGATCAAGCTTGAGGAAATGAAATATTGAGGCTGTCTGCTGAATCACCAAGTCCCAAACCGAGGGATGAGCAGTTTTGCAGAGGGCCCTTCTGAAGACTGGAACAGACACCCAGCATGGAGCTTTACAGATGCAGACACTGGTGTAGGGGTGGGGGAGAGGATCTTGCCGCCATCTTACCCAGGATCATCAGGAGGGAGTCTCCTTTCCGCAGACTGTGCGCATGCTGTTCCAGAGCCACTGGATGGTTGTGAGGAAGAGGCGGTCTGGTCTGGGCTGTGTGGAGTAGAGGCGGGAAGAAGGGGGAGGGAGGTAGACAAGGATCTTCTGTAGGAAACATTTAAAGATTCTGACAGAGTCCATCCCACCTCAACATGCTGCTCAGTTGGGCTTTGCAGGGGTCTAGGGATGGAGTTAGGTGAGCCTGGGGTAACCGGCTTAGCAATTCAGAGTAGGATTAGATAAAGCTGGAGGCAGCACGGTTTAGCAAGTAGGTCCCTGGACTCGGAATCCAGAAACCCATTCCCAGCAGTGCCACTGAACTTCAATATGAATTTGGACAAGTCTCTTATCTCCGTCCCTCTTGTCTGTCACGACTGGGTAGGCTGTAAGAGCTTCTGTCACAAGCTGCCTCTTACTGTCTGATCATACAGCCGCTAGGACACCGGGGCGAACGTCTCATTTGCTACCCTCGTACAAATCATTTTTACGTAGCCTGTGCTGCAGTATGATGGCAGGACCTGGGATAGGTTCATTCGACTGGTGGGGAATTAATGCACTCAGACTGAGGGTTTGAAAAGTGACCTGGGAATTTAAGCTGCAAGGGACGTGTTTGGACCACCCAGGGTTAGCAGAACTTGAGTTTGCAGCCCTAGGGTGTGTTAACTTAGGGCTTGTACATCTACTGTCTTTGATAGCACTATCTTAGGAGCTGCTGAATCTGAGTCCCAAGCTCTGCACGGCATTAGGTGAGCCTGAGTCCTGCCACCGATATCCCAGACTTCCTAGCGCTTTCCCATAATGTGGCTGCTCTACCCCTTGGCTTGTGGTGCAGCATGGGGAAGCTTGACAGCCCAGAGGCCAAAGAAATCCAGTTCCTTGGGTCTGGGGAATGCTTTTGGTGGACTCGCCCAGCCTGAGCCCAATGTCGCTGAAGCTACACTGCAGAGCAATGAAGGTCCGTGGCAGAGCTACAAGCTTGAGCCCTCCATCCTGGCCTGACTCGGGCTTGGACTATTGATCCCTTTGGGGTCTGAGAATCTGAATCTGAGTCTGGGCTTAGCATGATCTGTGTGTAGACAGGAGGTGGGTTATACGCAACAAGGCAGATGTAGATGTGCAGCATCAGTAGGAACATGGTAGCCACGGTGGGCTCTCTGCTAATCAGCCGGAGAGCACCTGAATCTCTCCTGGACAGCCGCCCCAGGGCACAGCTTATAGCGAACACTGGCCAGGACCCACAACTGGCTCTTTAAGGACTTAGTAGTGGCTCCCGACACTATCATTGCAAAGTGAAAAACCCTCCTGATTATTTGCACTATTTCAGTGAACATCGAAAAGCCCAACAATGACCAACTCCTGTCTGAACAGCAAATGCTGTGTGACCTCGAAATGCGGGAGAACTCCCCTTTTGTATGTGCAGTGCATTGTGGGATACGTGTGTGTGCTGTTCTTCAAATAGGGGCTACAAAAAGGATGGTTTGAAGTTCTTTATTAAGGACCATCTCATAGTCACATGAACTGTGGCTCTGGGATTATATATTTTTTTAACAAATTTGAAAAAAAATGTCTCTTCCGATTCTGTTGGTTGCTGACCCCTAACCCAGGCTATTCTTATACATTTCTGAAGCGGGCTAGACGCAGAACAGTGCACGAGAGGCTGGGCTGGTGGCAGCCCCATGGCAGGAGCTTGGTTGGTGACCTGGACTCCTGAAAGCAACAGTTCTCAATAGGGGGCCATGAGCAGATGTCAGGGAGTTTGCAGAGCTGGGCTGGTGTTAGATTCACTGGGATGAGGGCAGAAAGCCAAAGCCGGAGTCCCACTGCATGGGGCTGAAGCCCAGGCCGAAGTAATTTGGCTTACAGGTTCCACTGTGGCTGCCCTGCTGCTCCTGAATACCAACCCCGGCTTTTACATTTACGTTGCCTTGGCTGCCAGGAGATACCCCTGCAGAATAAAATCCCAGACGGATGGAAGGATGGAGAGATGTGCCACCAGGCTTTTGTGACTGAAGCAGAGCAGAAGTCTTTCTAAAATCTTGGCTTGAGCTCTACCCCAAGCTACCACGACGTGGGAACCACTGGGCACATTCTCGGGCCTCACAGAGGTGGCCGTGTTAGTCTGTATCTTCGAGAACAACAAGAAGTCCTGTGGCGCCTTAAAGACTAACAGATATTTTGGAGCATCAGCTTTGGTGGGCAAAGACCCGCATCTGGTGAAGTGGGTCTTTGCCCATGACAGCTCATGCTCCAAAATATGCGTTAGTCTGTACGGTGCCCCAGGACTTCTTGTTATTCTCAGGCCTGTGTCAGACCACAGGTCGGTCTAGAGGATGGCAGATGGTCCCTTGGGATAGTAAAATCTCCAGCTCTCCAAAGCAGCTTGTGGCCCATCTCTCCTCAGTGCTGGGTTCACAGTCACAACAATGATCACCGAAAGCAGCGTAAAAAGCTATTAACAGAAGAGACGAGGGAGGGGCTGTACCTAGCCCACATAACCCATGCTTGAAGTAACCACCCCTGGCATACAAAGGTTGAGGGAAAGCCACGGACAGCCGTGCATCCCTAAATGCATGTCGGCAACAAGCCCGTCTGCAAGGAGAAGGGCCTCGCCGCACAAATGCACAGGCCAGTCACCAATCTGTCTGCGAGCAAGCAGCACCCTGCTGCAGGCCTGTCAGAGACAGACAGCCGTGAGGCTTGGATGGCGTTGCAGACAGCGACAGGAGATGGGCTGTCTGGGAATACCAGCCCAGCTGAGCTTGGGGCAGGGGGAAGGAACGCTCCACAGATGAGCCAAAGGGGAGTGAGTTGAGGCATCAGCTGATGTTTTTCACCTCCTGGGACAGGATGGAAATGTTCTGGATCACTCCTGGTCGTTGGCAATGGCTTGGGTGTGTTCCAATGGGTTAAGGAATGCAATGGGCTACAGGTCGCACCTCCCTCACCCAGCACCCTCGGGGCCTGACTAGTCCTGAACGAGGGAGTTTTCCAGAGGAGAGGAGAGGAGGTCCCCTGCCTTCCAGCCCCCAGCCTGCTGCCCCTCCTGCTCCTGGCTCTGCTCCACCCTGCTGCCCCCCGCCACCTCCAGGCCTAGTGCCCCCATAACTCCTGCCCAACCAGCCCCGACCACCCCCGGACTGCTGGCTGCAGCCACAGGCTCCAGCCGTGGCTGGTCTGCAGGACACGGCCCCAGCCAGGCTGCCGGATGGCCATGCAGACACTGGCTCTCTCTCTCTGGCAGGGGTGTCACCTCTGGCCTGGGACACAAGCCCTGCTGGCCCCCTGCCCAGGGCCACCAGCCCCCTATTACCAGGAACCACCCAACTCTCTCCCTACTAGCCTCCCAACTTGGGGGCTGTCTGATCCAGAACCACATATGTCACCAGACTGGAGAATCCCAGTCCAGGGAGGTGCAACCTGTACAGGCAAAACCTGGCTACAGGCTGTGGAAGGAGCTGCTTCTGTCCTGAGAACTTCACTGAGCACTGGCCCCAAGAGCCAGAAGGTGGGAAGTTCTGCTAAGTCTCTCCTGCTCAGGTCACAGGTGGGGAGATTTAAGCCAGCAACACCTTGTACTGTTCAGAAGCCCCCAGGAGAACAGTGCTGTCTAGTGACCAGGGCACCATTCTCGGAGGCAGGAGAGCTGGTGTTTGTTCCTCACTCTGCCACTGACCAGCTCTGTGACTCTGGGCAAGCTGTTCCCTTTTCAGTGCCTCTCGCCTGCCGCGTGTCCTAGCGATGGAGATGGACGTTTTCAAGGGCTGGGCTCAGTGTTGGTGCAGTGCCCAGCTTGATGAAGCAGTGGTGTTGGCTGAGGCCTGTCAGTGACACTCGACTAGAAATAAACCACAGTAACAGTGGGCAGGCAGGTGGGAAGACAATGCAGAGTGCCAGAGAAAAGGTATAACCTTGTATGAAAAGGTGGTTTTGTGTGTCCGGTGCTGAGGGGCAGGGGCCGGTGTGGTTCGGCATGGCCAGCGCTCGGGGCAGGGGCCAGTGTGGTTCGGCGTGGCCAGCACTCAGGGGCAGGGGCCGGTGTGGTTCGGCATGGCCAGCGCTCGGGGCAGGGGCCGGTGTGGTTCGGCGTGGCCAGCACTCAGGGGCAGGGGCCGGTGTGGTTCGGCGTGGCCAGCGCTCAGGGGCAGGGGCCAGTGTGGTTCGGCGTGGCCAGCGCTCAGGGGCAGGGTCTAGTGTAAGCTGTTCAGCGTTGGAAGTGAGTCTGTCCAGCCTGTGGTTAGCGATGGAAGGCGGCTCTGAGTTAAAGAGCCTTCTCTGGGACATGCGGGAAATACCCCAGCCCAGCTCTCACCAGGGATTGTCCGGCCCAGAAGTGAAGGCAGGATTGTGACAGAGCTGCAGAAAAATGTCCGTGTGGACACCTGGGAGACCAGCCAGGTACTGGGACACTCCGATGGCAGCTGGAAACTGGCTCTCGTGCAGCGCCCAGCAAATGCCCCTCATTCCTCGTCCGTCCATCTCCAACAGAAACCCCCTGGGGAAAAGGCTTGGTGCTCCACACAACACTGCTGGCAGCCCAGGGAGGAATGACAGCACAAAGCCGTGTTTCAGAGACGTGCACAATGCAGGAGGGGCGATGAAGGGGAGCTACACACACTAGGAAACATGGAAACTGTAGGGAAACGGGGTCACGGCAGCCACAACCTATAGGAAATGGCTGGGGGAGCAAGCCAGTTAACAGACAGTGCTTGGGAACAAGAAAGCTGTTGCACTCATCATGGGACACCATTTTCTTTTCATGGCATCTGTCAGAGAGTAGCACCTCCCTGCATTGCCTGCTGGGCCTCCCTGCAGTGCTGACCAGAGAGCTAGGCTTGTTGGAGAGCTGTGTCTCACTGCAGTGCCCATCGGCGAGCATCCTTGCAGTGCCTGCTGGCAAGCAGTGCTTCTCTGCAGTGCACATCAGTGAGCAGCGCCTCTCTGCAGTGCCCATCGGCGAGCAGTGCCTCCCTGCAGTGCCCATCGGCGAGCATCCTTGCAGTGCTTGCTGGCAAGCAGTGCTTCTCTGCAGTGCACATCAGTGAGCAGTGCCTCTCTGCAGTGCCCATCGGCGAGCAGTGCCTCCCTGCAGTGCCCATCGGCGAGCATCCTTGCAGTGCTTGCTGGCAAGCAGTGCTTCTCTGCAGTGCACATCAGTGAGCAGTGCCTCTCTGCAGTGCCCATCGGCGAGCAGTGCCTCCCTGCAGTGCCCATCGGTGAGCATCCTTGCAGTGCTTGCTGGCAAGCAGTGCTTCTCTGCAGTGCCCATCAGTGAGCAGTGCCTCTCTGCAGTGCCCGTCGGCGAGCAGTGCCTCCCTGCAGTGCCCATTGGTGAGCAGTGCCTCCCTGCAGTGTCTGTGGGCGAGCAGTGTCTCCCTGCAGTGCCCGTCAGCAAGCAGTGTCTTCCTGCAGTGCCTGGTGGCAAGCAGTGTCTCCCTGCAGTGCCCATCAGTGACCAGTGCCTCACTGCAGTGCCCATCAGTGACCAGTGCCTCACTGCAGCATTCATCGGTGAGTGAGCAGTGTCTCTTCAGTGCCTGTGGATGGGTGAGCGGTGTCTCCCTGCAGTGTCCGTTTGACGGTCAGCACCTGGCTAGTCAGACGTGCTCCTGGCTGCAGATTTGCCCATTAGAGGCCAACAGGGCTGTCACTTTACATTAATTGATTGATAATTTATCTCACCTTTCTAGACAGAAAATGGTTCCTGTTCACATGGCTGTTTGTTTCGTGTCACATAGTCAATTCCCCAGTCCAATAGCTGGTTGTACACTTATTTTATGAACCATACCTTCGGGTCTAATTAATGCAATTAATCGAACTTTTGCGTAGGCAGGCATGTCTTCATTTCTCCACTGTCTGCCTGCTTGGGCAGCTGGATGCGTTGCCTGCATCGTATGTGTCATCTGAAGCCAGTGTAATGCTCTGGAAAACACCGAGGAGGGCGGGGACATCGGCCCTTCGGTGACCGAGCCCCAGTGCGCAGCTCTCACACCCGGACACGGAGGGGCTGATTTTGCATCCCCTATGTGCTCCGTGTCAGGATTGACACTGCTGCAGTGGTGGGATGGTGCTGGCTCGGTGAGGACAGGATCGGGGCCCCCAAGCTGCATTTGCTGAGCAATGCAGTACAGCCCTGCAAGGCCACGTGAGCCCGCACTCAGCAGCAGCCAGGACAGGGCCCCCCGGTGCAGGGGGAATCACTAGCCGGCTCGCACACGCAGCAGGAACGGGACAGTCCCTGCTGGCCAAGGAGATGGGCTGTGACACCTCCTGCTGCTCAGGAGAAGGGTGGTGGGCTCTGAGTGGGGCTGGAGATCAGGGGCGTGGGATATACAAGGGAGCTCCGGGGTGGTACAGGGCTTGGGGGTTGGAGGTGAGGGCTAAGGGCTCTGGGAGAGGGAGGGACTGTGGGCTGGTGCAGGGACTGGGGCGTGAGGGGGAGTTTGCCGTTCAGGGTCCAGGCATCACTCATGGCAGCTCCCAGGAAGCAGCCTTCAGATCCCTGCACAGGGAGGCTCCTTCCAGGCACTGCCCTCACATCCCCAGGTGCCACCCCTGCAAGCTCCCATTGGTTGCAGTTCCCAGCCAATGGGAGCTATGGAGCCAGCACTCCATGTGCTGATCTGCCCCCCAGGGACGCTTCCACAGTTCTCATGGGCTGTGAACCACAACTGTTAGGAGCTGCAGGGACGGTGCCTGGGGGAGAGAGAACAGCACCCGGACAGAGCCTGCCTGCACCTGGGGCCACGGGGACCTGGTGGTGCAGAGCCACGATAGGGAGGGTGCCTGTCTTAGCCTGGTCCCCTACTGTGCCACCAGCTGGACCTTTAATGGCCCAGCCGGCATTGCCAACCAGAGCCGCCAGGCTCCCTTTACACCTGGGCGTTCTGGTCAAAGCCCAGACGCCCGGCAACCCTCACTGCCCAGTGCCTCTGCTGCTGCTGCTGTTGCCTGCTGCACAGGACATATGTTCCAGTGTTCAGTCCTTGCTGTTTAGTAAGGCAGCTTGGGAAACGCCTGCGGAGGCGCAGAGAGCATCAATTAAAAGCCGGGGGGCGGGGGGCTGGAGAAGCAGGAAGGATGTGAGATGTTGACAAGGCAAATCTGGAGACAGCAGCTGCGGGAGGCAAATGCAGGAGCATGGGAAGGGTCTCCGATGTCCCTGACATGCATGCGGGTGGGGGTGAGCAGTAAGCCAAACCTGGGAGGCGGCAGCGTGCACCCCTCCAATTCCCAAGGTTCCAGCAGCGCCAGCACCTCCTGCGAGTGAGGCCCAGAGGGACGAGTGGGACTTGCCACTTTTCGTTCTCTGCATGAGCTGGAAACAGTCATTGAAAACGGCTTCCAGGAGCGAACCTCCCCCCCACCCCAGCTCCCTGCAGCCTCCGCAGCTTACAGCCGCCCGTGTGCGGCAGGGAGTCGAGATCAGCAGCCGCCAAGTCCTCAGCGCTCGATTAAAGTACCATATGTTGGTCTGCTAAGAGCAATAACTTCATTTCTGCTGCAGTAAGTTCATAGCCACCTAGGAACACACAGTGGTTACAGCAGCAGCACAGAGCTTCACGGCAGCAGCCGGGGTACAGCCTGCTCCCTGCTCCTGCTCCTCAAAACAGGGCCCTGCCTTACCCGAAGGAGAACCTCTCTTTGCTGCTTCCAATCTGTGGCCGATTGCACACAGTGGAGCAGTTCCGAGTCTGTGCGGCATGTGAGTGAACTGT
This sequence comes from Carettochelys insculpta, assembly GCF_033958435.1. Taxonomy (NCBI): domain Eukaryota; kingdom Metazoa; phylum Chordata; order Testudines; family Carettochelyidae; genus Carettochelys; species Carettochelys insculpta. The sequence continues at coordinate 3,183,951 of NC_134151.1, forward strand.
ACTGTATCTCAAAGCGCTTGAAAACATACAGGAGCCAGGATCTTCCTGCTGAGACACACAACTCAGTTCAGCCCAGTTTGATTCTTGCTGGGACAGAGTTTTGATGGATACAGGACGTTTCTTTTAAACCCTTTTCAATTTTTAATCGATTTAAAGTTCCCCAGTGGCGGGGGGTGCTGGCAGGTCAGCCGACATTTAATGACGGTAAGCGCTGATACTCAGAAAGTCAAAGCTTTCCAATGGGTAAAACGCCTCCTGTCAGCATCACCTGGCCAGACATATGACATGGGTGTCGGTACTTCACACTCTGATGACTTCTCAGGGAGCATTGTTTTTCCTTCGGCCTTTGGTGAAGTGATTGACATCAATGGAAGCACGTTTCATCACTGTGCGAGCCTGTGGTGAAATTGACCTTTCCTGGTCTTTGCCGATAGAAAGCTAATCCTTCCAAACTTCCAGCCAGCCAATCAGCGGGAGCCGGGCTTAGCTCCAGCTATGAAGACACTGCTTTGCTGGTGCAGTGCAGCCAGCTCTGGGGTGGAATGGGGCAGCAGTGTTCCACAACTGCTGAGGAAGGGAGAGGGGGGATCTATTGGCGAAGGCAGGTGGGTGATAGACAGGCAGAAACCAATGCTCTGATGGAACTGAACGAGGGTATTGGGGTTCACCCCTTTTGCTTTGACGACGAGTTACAGGATTGTTTGGGGCTGCAAGCGGTGAAGATCTTGGTTTTCTGTTGCAAGTGAGAGTGGGGCCATGGAAGGGAGTGACATTCCCAAAGTGACTCATGATCTGGGAGACCTGATTTCCAAAGGCTGGGTGGCCAGCAGTTCCCAAAACACCAGGCCCCCTGGAGTCCAAGCCGGGACCCTAATCCCCTTTGAGAAGGTAAGTCATTGGAATGGGGGGGGTCAAGTCAATGAGTGACGACATTTATCCTGAGGTCAGTGGACCAAAACCTGTGTCCATATAGAGTTGGAAAAGGCCTAGATGGGAGAAGGGGTTTTGAATGAGGTAGTCAGGTGTGACCCGTGCCTAAGTCCTGGGAGGATATATTTCTGCATGTTAGCGTGGAGCTGACACGAACGATGCCGTGCTCGGACCACACCAGCCGTCTGCAGTCAATATGCAGTGGTCAGCAGAGGCAATAAATACAGCTGTGCAGCTGGCACAGTGCTTCTGCAGCCAAACGCAGCTGCTCGGCCGTCCGCACAAGAAGCGAGCTGTTGAGCGGCATTGGCTGAGCACACCTCTGCAGCATGAGCGTCACACTTGAGTGACAGCAACTACCCCAGGCAGAGGAAAGGTAATAAGCCATCCAAGATGCGGCACTGCAGGAGCTGGAAAAGCCAGGGGACAGCGATTGCAAAAGCAGCTGCGGGGTCTGAAAGGTGAACGGGCACATGCCCAGCAATTCCTTCTGTGCTGCTTGTTTTTACAGCCAGTGCATCATCGGGATCAGAGCCTGGATTCTGGTCATGGAACATGCTCAGGAAGGGCCTGCAAAGTGCCACCCAAAGAGCCTGGCCCACAGCGAGGGGTGGAAGAAGACCCTGATTAGTACTCAGCACCTCTTCCCCTGCCATTTGTGGGCTGAGAGTGCTGCTGCCAGGAGCCAGCCCCCTGGGGTGTCTCTCTAGAGTTCAACTTGCAGAGGTCGGTGTGGCCTAGTGTGTAGTGCTGTGGCTGAAGACCTGCGTTCCAGTCCTGGCTTTGGTACTAGTCCACCAGTGACCACAGGCTGTCTCTTTCTAGCCTCAGTTTCCCCAGGGGGATGATGATATTGACCGGCTTTCTAAAGTGCTTGGAGAGCCACAGATGAAAAGTGCTGACAGGGCGCTTTGGGCACTGCCGCAACAGACGTGATTGATAATCAGCCACTAAGAGAGAGAGGCGGGTAGCTCCAAGCTCATTTCTGAATACTTGGCCTCCGTCTTTTTAAAGTTCATTTGTAAGAGGTCAAAGTGGAAAATGCCATCATTATCATTTTTAAAATGAAGCCCTGGATGTTCCCCACCCGTGGAACAGTCTCTCTGCTCTATTCCACCAACACGTTGTACCAGGGAAGGCAGGCTGGCTCTGAAGGACCCATCACCCCCTACTGACTTACTGCCAACAGCCCTACATACACACAGCTGGGCTTCAGATGTGGTACTGAGTTTACTCCGCTGTAACTGAGATCAAACTCTGGCCTGTAGAAGGTTGTGTTTGATGGGTCCCATCTCAGGACATACAGTCTACAGGAAGATATAAAGTCTGAGAGCAGGGGAACCATCTTAACTGTCCCGAAGAAATAACCTCAAAAGCAGACACGGAGGTCACTTTGGGGCTCTGATTAGAGTTCCCGAAAGCAAGGAGTTTGATCTTATTGCCAGCTGAAACCAAGGGCTGGCTATGTACCCGGCTTGAACTAAGAGTCTCTGACCAGAGCGCGCTGCTATAAATCATTCGTGACTCAATGGGAGCAGTGGGAGCGGTTCTGCTCACCATGCAGAAACAGCTGTGCCTGGCATTCAGCCAGCCGTGCAAAGGGGGGACGCGGCTGCCCATTGCACTGGTGCAAGGTTGCAGTCCTGTCTCTTTTTCTGCTGTAAACAGGGGCGGGGGTTGTGTGCCCATAAATCTCTAATACTTTGTCCTGCCCGCATGCGAAAGGGGGCTAAAGTTCTTTCTGTGGGATGGGAAGAAGGGACGGGGGCTGTTTTTAATATTCTGGGGGCGGGGGAATCCCCCACATAGAAACGAGCATCAGAGGGGTTCACTGGGGATAACCCATTCACGCGGGGCTCACGGATTGAGAGGTCATTGGAGGGGAGGAGCATATGCGGAAGGGAGTGGCTGGTGGCCAGTGACGGACTAGGCCCATGTGAAGTGACTGGCATGTGTGTGACGGATGAAGGACTCTGGCAGCCCACCTGAACCAGAGACAGATGGGCTAGGAGCACCGGAACTCGGGCTCACCGGAAAGGGATGGCCCCTCGTGACATGGACGGTGACGTTAGAGGAGGACCGAGAGCCTCTCGTACGTGCACGTTGCACAAGCCCAGCAAAGCAGCTAGCAGCAGGCAGGCTCGCGCCCAGCACAGAGGAGCAGACAGGCTGGGCTGCCCTTCGTCCTCGCAGGCAGAAAGGAAGGGTGGGCTCAGGCGCCGCAGCGATCCCATGGAGCTGAGCTGCGAACACTTCCGCTTGCCCCCAAGGACCTTAATGTTGGCCGAGAGGCCTGGAGCCAGATTCTTCAGCAAACTGGATGCATCCGCAGGGTCCTGGCAGACTCCCCTGGACGCAGCCGGCTCCAAGGTCTGCCCTTTGCCTTCCCCGCTTGGCAGAGCCTGCTTTTGGAAACTGCCTGCAGATGCGAGCAGCCCTGGCTGTGTTCCACCGCAGCGCGTCCCCAGCGCCAGAAGGGCTCACAACGAGCCAGAGGGTCTAGAGATGGGCTGAGACCGACACCACAGACCATCACGCTGCTGCCTATTGCCTCATAGTTTCCCTGTGCTCCCCGTCAGTCTGTCTGCAGCCATCTGCTGACCTGTGTCTTATTCTGAGCGGAGTAGCCCTGGGAGAAAGGGCCTGCCCTTTTGGTCGGCGCTGTAAAGTGCCTGGCACAGCTGGCTCCTGGCCTGTGAGGAGGGCTGCCAGGCACTGAGGTGAAACACTAACGATAATAGAAACGGAGCTTTCCATGCTTCAGGAGTTCAGTGGCCTCTGAGCTGTTGAGCAGAGCCGGCGAGGGCTCCCTAGCAGCCACCTTGGTTACTGCAGAGGGTGCGAGGTCAGGAGAAAAGAGTGACGCTGCTGCACTGGAAAAATCCCACGTGGTCCCTCCCAGCAGTGCTCCTGGGAACAGCTGCTGGAAGCGGTTCCACTCCAGCAGATGGCTGAAAAAGTTTGGCTGAGAACTAAATGGACCCTGCCGGTCTGCGGGCCAGTCGCAGATGGAGGAGATTCTAGCACTGTCCCCAGCGTCCTGAGCAGAAGCAGTTCCTGCGTTCCCCCTCTGTGCTCCAAGCCTGGGCCGGGTTTTCATCTGAGCTGAGACAGAAGGAGGTGTGGAGGCGATTCCCCTGCTTCCTGTGCGGGGGCTTAGCATTTCCTGGACGATCACGTGGCCCTGGGTACCTCTCCAGGGCAGCTGTGATTCCCACAGCGGGCACACTGACATCCTGCAGCTCTCCTTGCGCTAGCCACTAAAAATCAGTCAGTGCAGCCGCTTGGTCTAGCGACCCAAACACAGACCCAAAGGGCAAGGGGAGCTGAAGGGACCATGCATGCTATCAGGAAGGCCTGGCTCTCTTTAGCGACTCGCTCTGGGACAGCTAGTGTGGGTCACGATGAAGGGGGGATTGGGGCGATTATATTCCCCTTCTTAGGTTGCACGTGCTTGTCACTGTTCTGCAGTAACCCACGCGCATGCCTCAGTTTCCCTAGGCACAGCGTCGATGCATAGTTGGAGGTGAGAGTTTCCGTGTGATGACTTCTCACACGTAGGCACCAGCCCTCCATGGCCTTTGTAACCTCGGCAACCACGTGACCCCCTTTTACCTCCGGAAACAGGACAGAGGAGGGGCCTGGCTGGTTTGAACTGGAGCTGGGCACTGGAGTGGGGCACTCTCAGCAGGCTGGAGAGCCAGAGCCCTGGCTCTGCCCTGCCACTGGGCCCCTCTCCCCAAGAGGGATGGTGCTGACGGCTTCTGGTTTCAGTGCCGACAAGTCTGTTCTACGCTGCGTCCCTGTCGGCTAATAAATCTTCTGCTCTTCCCAGTGAATGAGTCACATCTGGCCACGGATGTGGGGTGCAGGGCCTGGTGACCCCCACGCTCCCTGACATGGGTACCTCTCTTTGAGCTGGGAGTCCAAGCTCCCCTCTAGCCACACACTTAGAAGAGCTGTGGGACTTTGCTGCCTCGGGTGCAAATGTGGGTGAAAGGCTCAGTCCTAAACGGGGTGAAGGAAAGCCCCTGTGCAGAGGGAAAGCTACTCCTGGCAGACCTGGTCCCCCAGGCTGCTTACTCCCCCTAACTCCCTGCATGGGTACAGGTACCCTATGTGCTTCTCCCACAGCAGGAGATGCTCATGGAAAAAGAAACCTTTTCTACAGAACTTTTTTTAAAGGGGGGTACCGAGGACCGTGGCTGAGGGAAGTCAGCCATCGCAGCCCTTCTCTTTGCATTCAGCCATCTCTCCACCAGCTCCCAGGACACACCTTCTGGCTCTGGCAGCTCTCTTCTGTTGCAAAAAAAGCAAACGCCATGCCGGGCTGCATTAACAGGAGTGGTGTGAGCAAGACACGAGAAGTCATTCTTCTGCTCAACTCTGCACCATTGTGCTTGTTACCCCCGGCAAAAAAATTGGGTTTTTCGGGGCTCTCACCCACTTTGTGTTTGCCAGGAATACCAGAGTGAAAAAAGCCATTGTCGGGAGTCAGTTCCCTGTGCCGTAACCCCAAAAATGTCCAGCAAATCATAAGCAGAAAGAATGCGTTGAGATGTGTAATTGCAAGTAACCCCACAGAATCCCAGGGGTGGAAGGGACCTCAGGAGGTCATCTAGTCCAGCCCCCCGCTTCAAGCATGATCAAACCCCACTAAGTCATCCCAGCCAGGACCTTGTCCAGCTGGGACTTAAAAACCTCAAGGGATGGAGAATCTACCATCTCTCTAGGCAACGCATTCCAATGCTTCACCACCTGCGTGGGGAAGTAGTTTTTCCTAATACCTAACCTACACCTCCCCCTCTTCAACTTCAGACCATTGCTCCTTGTTCTGCCATCTGACCCACTGCAAAGCCACTTCTAAGGACTCCCCTGCATGCCAGTGTAGTACCCAGACCTCATCTGGGGTGAGTGAAGTCTCTGCTCTACAGCCTTGGCTGAGAATCAGCTGACCTATAGCTCATGTGGTAGAGTGCAGGGCTTTAGCCCCTATGCTCACAAGTTCTCTCTCTGGGGCGAGCATCCCAGGTCTGTTGGCGTTACACCAGGAACAGCAATGGGACAAGACAGTCACATGCCTATAATTCAGCCTAACTTTTACATACTGGATTGTTGATGTACCTGACGGTGTGTCTGTGCATGGTTCGCGAAAGAGGGCTCCCAGCCGGGCTGGCTGCAGAGTACGGCAGAACTTTGGGGGAGCAATTGTTTTAACCACGAGTCTTAAGTCTGGGCCAAGGGTGCATCGGGAGTCTACGTGTGGCCTGCAAGACATTTTGTTTACTGTTGCCCAAGTGCGGGGTTGCCAGGTTCTGCGGGTTTTCGTGCCGGTGGGGTTATTTTCCCCCAATTCGTACTGCTAAAGCGACACTCCCATAAAGGGCACGTGAAGCGAGGTATATGCTGATTGTACGCAACAGTGATGGTGAGAGCCCTGTGCACCCAGTCAAAGCGCTGCTCCAGTTCAGTCAGCGCAGCCTGAAAATTCTAGGCGTGCAAACGCAGTCACCAAACCCGCCCTATTCCAGGAGACCGTCCTCATTGTGATTATCTTGCAGCTGCTCAGAGGAAGGATGACCACTCACAGCCAACTCCCTACCATAGGTTACCTGTCACTGCTCTAGGCTCTAGAATGTGGTATGATTTTATTTTACATGTAACCCCTTGTTTGCAATGCTTCTGCCTGAAATACTATTTAGATGAGGCTCCTATAAGGTGGGTGCATAACTGGCTGGATAACCATACTCAGAGAGTAGTTCTTAATGGTTCTCAATCCTGCTGGAAAAGTATAACAAGTGGGGTTCCGCAGGGGTCTGTGTTTGGACCGGTTCTGTTCAATATCTTCATCAACGATTTAGATATTGGCATAGAAAGTACATTTATTATGTTTGCAGATGATACCAAGCTGGGAGGGGTTGCAACTGCTTTGGAGGACAGGGTCAGAATTCAAAATGATCTGGATAAATTGGAGAAATGGTCTGAGGTAAACAGGATGAAGTTTAATAAGGACAAATGCAAAGTGCTCCACTTGGGAAGGAACAATCAGTTGCACACATACAGAATGGGGAGACACTGTCTAGGAATGACTACAGCAGAAAGGGATCTAGGGATTATAGTGGACCAAAAGCTACATATGAGTCAACAGTGTGATGCTGTTGCAAAAAAGGCAAATATGATTCTGGGATGTATTAACAGGTGTGTTGTGAACAAGACACAAGAAGTCATTCTTCCGCTCTACTCTGCGCTGGTTAGGCCTCAGCTGGAGTATTGTGTCCAGTTGTGGGCACCGCATTTCAAGGAAGATGTGGAGAAATTAGAGGGGGTCCAGAAAAAAGCGACAAGAATGATCAAAGGTCTAGAGAATGTGACCTATGAAGAAAGGCTGAAAGAATTGGGCTTGTTTAGTTTTGAAAAGAGAAGATTGAGGGGGGACATAATAGCAGTTTTCGGGTATCTAATAGGGTGTCATAAGCAGGAGGGAGAAAACTTGTTCTTTTTGGCCTCTGAGGATAGAACAAGAGGCAATGGACTTAAACTGCAGCAAGGGAGGTTTAGGTTGGACATTAGGAAAAAGTTCCTAACTGTCAGGGTGGTCAAACAGTGGAATAAATTGCCTGGGGAGGTTGTGGAATCTCCATCTCTGGAGGTATTTAAGAACAGGTTAGCTAAGTGTCTGTCAGGGATGGTCTAGACAGTACTTGGTCCTGCCATGAGGGCAGGGGGCTGGACTCAATGGCCTCTCGAGGTCCCTTCCAGTCCTAGTATTGTGTGAATCTATAGGCTCTGTTACACAGCCTTGATTTCACTAAACGTACCCAAGTGCTGTGTGAAAGTGGCCTGCGTGGCCACAACTTGGGACATGAAAGAGGCAAAATTCATTGTCCAAGACAGTTCATATCTGGTTATTTGCCCGGCTCCGCTGGCCACCCCAGGAGGCAGACTGGCAGCAGTTTTTGTGCAGCGCCTTTGTGAACCTCACTGATGGCCCTGACTGAGCCTTGCCCAGAGGAAGGGATGGGCAGCCTGCTCCCCGAGCTCCCATGGAACATGGGGAGGCAGGTAATTGAGAGCTTGCAGGAGAAATTCTCCGGGAGCTCAGGAAAGAACAGGTGTGTTCGCAGCACAGGGGCGCGTGGCTTTGGGCTGCGAATGTCTCGGACGTTTGAATCCATGAGAGTCACAGTTCTGTCTGATACTCCAGGGACATGTGAGCGCTGAGCCCACCTTCTCCTCCGGAGATTTACACCACCATTTGCCTACACGTCTTTCAGCGACTCCCCCCTCCGAGTATCCCTCTGCTAGTGTCTGCCAAGAGGAGCTCTTGTCCTCTGGGTGGGTAGCCCAGCACTTGTCACACCCCGCCCCGTCCTGGGCATACCTCTCATCCAACCCTTGCGTCTCTGGGGCCTGCCTGTGCCCTTTCTACCAGGCCTTCACTTGGAAGGCTGGACCCTCCTAGCACGGACTTGGGCACAGCTGCCCTTCGAGCCCTACTGACTGAGCACGCGCCCGAGCTCTGGGGTTGGAAAACCACTCCGCTGGCATTTCACCGCAGCGGCTGTAACCGTGCTCACCAGCCCGCCTCTTGCTCCCTGGGTGGAGGCCTGATGCCAGGCC